>NW_022639652.1:134117-138357 GCF_010583005.1 Odontomachus brunneus
AAAGTAGAGGTTTCCATTTAAGATTTCAAAGTTATCCCCCGCCCTATCCCGAGGGGGGGCGGGAGGTGGATAATTTTTGTGGGATTGAATTACGCCCTCGAAACTATTGAGGGTTTATTTGGGACATTTTTGTCGTACAATGTTTATTTTTCGAGATATTTAGCAAACTCAAGTTAAAAAAAACATCCTGTATATATATATATATATATATATATATATATATATATATATATTGTATACTAATAATAAACAATATTGCATTTGATATTAAATATAACTAACTTTGATTCAGCGCAAGCAAAACATCTACCTGTAAGTAAGACATATATATATATATATATATATATATATATATATATATATATATATTTATTTATTTATTTATATATATATTGTGACGTGGCAGCCTGGGAGGCGCCCGTCTCAAGAAAGCCGCGCCATCTTGGTGTGAATGTTTTCGCGTCGCGAACGGCTTTTCGCAAGTATTCTCAGGTACCGCGTCCCGTCGTATTTTTGTTTGTAACGGCCTATAGGACAAACATCAGAAGCGATTTTTGAGAGCGGAGCAGATGCGAAGGTCAGCGCGTCCCTAACTTTGTGCCCCTCGCTTCCCTTGCCGGCCACCAGGACTAGAGGAGCGGAGGACATCGAGGAAACAGCACCCGACGACACACCGCTCATAATCAGGTGAATCGCTCTCTCAAAATTTTGTGTTAAATACTCTCGGATGGTCGATCGCTCAACAATATCGAATATTCTAACGATTAGAATATTTCGTACCGAGAGTACAGCTATCGCAAATTAGACGTGAGACTGTCAGCTGTATTTACTTTTAGCGGACGCAGACGTCGTGAGAAGCCCAGCAGAAAAAAACGGGAGCGCCGAGAGAAGCAGCTAGCAGATCCATGACGGCAACAGTGTCTCGAGACAGGAAATGTCTCGAGACAATCATACCGAAAATTGCCTATTCCCGACTGCCGAGCATCACAGGACAAA
This sequence comes from Odontomachus brunneus, assembly GCF_010583005.1. Taxonomy (NCBI): domain Eukaryota; kingdom Metazoa; phylum Arthropoda; class Insecta; order Hymenoptera; family Formicidae; genus Odontomachus; species Odontomachus brunneus. The sequence continues at coordinate 135,114 of NW_022639652.1, forward strand.
AGGGAAAGCGACAAAGGAGGACTCGCGAAGGATACGTGATCCTCCAGGAGCCGACAGCCAGTCAGCCTTACCGCGACCGAACCAAATTCTCGAAGCGTGTTATACTACTGTATCGAGTGTGAAGCAGAGAGAGAGAGAGAGAGAGAGAGAGAGAGAGAGAGAGAGAGAGAAAGCGAGAGTGAGTTCGTGCGACGGGCGAGGGAGAGCGCAAAGGAATATAGAGAGAGCGAGAATGAGGGTCGAGGTGACGAAGAGGACCATCACCGCCGCTGCCGCCGCCAACGCCAGGGAGCCACCGACCCATTGTAAGACTTCCCATCTGCTCCTATTTTGGTCGAACATCGTAATTTGTTGGTTGCGTTCGCGTTATCGTACCGTCTCGTTATCAGTGTCTCGTCCGTGGAGCGGCCGCGAGTAATAAGGTTCACCCGAGGAGATCGTCCTCGGGTTTCGTTTTTCGTTGTCGCGAATATAGTGTCGCATCGCGATCAACGACTGTTTGTATAAGTACCGCCGCGCCTTGTGACAGGGACGTGCGAAAGTCCCAAATAATAAATTCATGGCTATCGAGTACGTGTGGAGTTAATTTCGCCTTCTCCTGATACATCCCGTCTCCGACTTAAAATTTTAAGAGCTACCGGTCCGACGATTCCGGGATACGCGAATTTCGCGTTTCATGTCGGATCTCGCGCTTATCGAGGTGGTGCGGCCTTTCCACACCTGACGCCCAACTATCGTTCGCGTTTTAGGGGCGTGAATCAGAGCCGACGGCAATTTGCCGACGCGGCTGACAGGCGACTGTCTGCCGTCGCTCGCGAATTAACTTCGCGAGTACCGTCGCAATATATATATATATATATATTGCGACGATACTCGCGAGCGGAACTTCTCGCGAGCGACGGCAAACAGTCGCCTGTTCGCCTCGTCGTCAAATTGCCGTCGGCTCCCGGACACGCCACAAAGATTTCCGCGAGAGTTGGGCGCCAGGTACGGAAAGGCCGCACCACCTCGATAAACGCGAGAATAATTACTGATCACAAAAGATGCGCGTCCCGAAACCGTCGGGACCGGTAGCTCGTGTTAAATTAAAGTCGGAGACGGGATGGGTTAGGAGGCGAAATCACTAAACTCGGTAACGGTAATAAAGAGACGTTTATTCAGGGACTCTCGCACGTCCCGATAATTAATACACGCGAGACGATATAATTCGCGAGACGGTACACGAAACCCGAGGACGCCTTCCTCGGGCGAGCCTTCTTTTCCGCGCGACCACTCCGCGGACGAGACACGGTACGATACGATACGCGGTACAAATAAATTCGGAGCAGATGGTTGATCTTACAGTTACGGCGACAGCCCTTGCGTCGGCGACGGCGTCGGCGTGGACGGCAGCGGTGGCGGTCCTCTCTCTCTCTCCTTCTCTCTCTCCTCCCGATCTCTCTCTCCGTCCTCTCTCGTCCCGCTCACTCTCTCGCTCTCTCGCTGCACGCTCCCTCTCACTCCGCACTATCTCGCTCTCTCTCTCCGTCCTCGCTCTCTCGCCCACTCGTCACTCTCTCTTTGCTCTCTCGTTCTCTTTCTCTCTCACGCTCGGTACGGTACTGATGACGTGTCTGTGTGCGGCAACGGTCGCGGTAAGGCTAACAGCTGATCGGCTCTGGGAGGATCACGTATCCTCGTGGATCCTCCCTCGTCGCTTCCCCCCTCGTCCTGGGGTGGTCGGTAGTCGGGAATCGGCAGATTTCGGTACCATTGTCTCGAGACGCTTTTCGTCTCGAGACGTTGTTGACATCGGGAGTTCGCTTGGTTGTCTCTCTCGGCTCTCCCGTTTTTTCCTGCCGGGTTTCTCGTGACGGCTGCTTCGCTGAAAGTAAATACAGCTGATCCGTCTAAACGCGATACTGTATTGTGACTACGATAATTTCTCAGCAATAGAATATTCTCTATTGCTGGGCGTCCGATAATTTGCGATAATAATTCGGCATCACCAAAGTACGAGAGTGCGATTCACCTGAGCAAGGGCTTCGCTGGTGGTCATCTGCTGCATCCTCGTCCCTCGATGTCCTCCGCTCCTCGTCCTGGTGGCCGGCAAGGGGCGTCGAGGGGCACAAAATTCGGGACGCGCTGACCTTCGCATCTGCTCCGCTCGCAAAAATCGCTTCTTCGCTTTGTTCTAGATTTGCACAACAAACAATCCGACGGAACGCGATACTCGGCAAGGTCTCGAAAACCGTTAGCGACACGGCACGCGATAAACATTCTCTACACTAATCGACACGGGATTCTTGAGACGGGCGCCTCCACGGCTGCCACGTCACAACTCCCCCCTCCCCGGGGAAGACCGCCCCGGTCGTCTCAGCCATGGGCTCGCCATGACCGCCCATCTGCTCACAAAATTTCATGTTTTTTTTTTTTCGCGGCGCGTGCTCGCGGTAATCCCTGCGAGCTGTTCGCGATAGTCTGTGTTTTCTTACGTCTCGTCTCGCGGCACGGCGATTGTGAGGGGCACGACTTCCCTCATCGGTATTCCGCGAGAACGATAATCTTCGCGTGGTATCTCTCGCCTGGTGTTGAGGAGTGGAGGGGAAGGTCACTAAATGGATAGACTCTCTTCCCCTTCAAAGCCCTCCTTTATTTAAGCCGTACAGCGGTAGTTCAAAAAGAATGACGGAAAACGATAGTATATAAAAAAAAAAAGAAAAATAAAGCGATAGTTGGGTGGGGCTCTTTAGCCGCCCCTTCGCGGCCCCTTGGCTGTTGTTCCCGGGTTCCGCCAACCCTCCCCGCAGCGCGGGCAGTCGCGGAGCGTGGTCCCCCGCTCCCCGCCCCGGTAGCAGAAGTCGCTACCTTGGGAGCGGGGGCACTCCGAGTACCGGTGGTCGGGGCGGCCGCAATTCCAGCAGCCCTCCCCGCTCCGACCACCGGACGTCGCCCGCGCGGGCCGGGGGGCTCCGCTCTGCCCAGCGGGGGCCCTTCCGGTCCCCGACGCGGAGGGTCGCGGGCTCGGCTCCCGCCGTTGGGTGCGTCCGCGGGCGCCCTGCCCCGCCCGCCGCTGGACCTCCGCCATCATCTCGTCGTATGTATCCCACCACCCGGAGGTTTGGGTGGTGGTGCTAGCCCTGGGACGCGAATACGTTTGTGTACTCGCGTCCCGTACTGGCGGGGGGTTCCGCACCACCGCTCCCCGAGTGGTGGTCCGCTCCGCCTGGGCCCGCTCCCACAAGTCCCGGGCCCCCTCCCAGAA
>NW_022639652.1:138367-139249 GCF_010583005.1 Odontomachus brunneus
CTCATCATATGTGTCCCACCACCCGGAGGTTTGGGTGGTGGTGTTGTCCCTGGGACGCGAGTCCGTCTGCGTACTCGCGTCCCGTACTGGCTGGAAGTTCCGCACCACCGCTCCCCGAGTGGTGGTCCGCTCCGCCTGGGCCCGCTCCCACAAGTCCCGGGCCCCCTCCCAGAACCCGGGGTGGTCGCGGTGGATGGCGATGAAAATGTCGCTGTATCGCGTCCGATATTCGGTCCACCGCCGATACAGGTCGGAGTCTTTGTCAGCCATGTCTGCTTGTAGTAGCCGGTTCTATCTGTAACGAGGTGGGTTGCACGTAAGGCTTCAGTTCCTTTACGTGCACTTTTCCCACCCCCTTCCCGTCCAAGTATGCCAGCTCACACACGACCGCCGATCTCATCTTCGAGATTTTATATGGCCCCTGAAATTTCGGGGCCAACTTTGCGGCCGTGTTGTGGGCGGCAGACGATAAGACATGCTGTCGTCTTAACACCAAATCTTCGATACGGTAATTCGCGGGGCGTCTCCGCAAGTTGTAGTGCGCGGACTGCCGTTGGTACGCGGCCTCTAGGTTCTCGTTAACCCACACATGCAACTGCGATAACTGTCTCATACGCTCTGACCATCGAGCCGGATCTTGCTGTTCGATATCTAGGTGTTCGGTACGATACTTCCGCAGTGTGTGCGACGGTTCGAGTTCGCGGCCGAGATTCAAAAATGCGGGCGACGTACCTAATGACGAGTGATGGGCGGTATTGTAAGCGAAACGAAAATCGGTAATGTGCGCGTCCCATTCGCGATGATCTCGATCGAGGAACGCCACGATCATCGTTTTCAAAATCCGATTCACCCGCTCGACCGGGTTGGCCTGCGGGTGATACG
>NW_022639652.1:139259-139995 GCF_010583005.1 Odontomachus brunneus
TGCGGGCGACGTACATAATGACGAGTGATGGGCGGTATTGTAAGCGAAACGAAAATCGGTAATGTGCGCGTCCCATTCGCGATGATCTCGATCGAGGAACGCCACGATCATCGTTTTCAAAATCCGATTCACCCGCTCGACCGGGTTGGCCTGCGGGTGATACGTCGGTACGGTAGAGTGGCGTATCGCACACTCTTTCGCGAAATCTTCAATTGTCTTATTGACGAACTCGGTACCATTGTCTGTCAGCAGTTATTGTGAAGCCCGACACCCGTAGGATGCCGCGCTTTGCTTCCTCAGCCATGAAGGCTATACGCAACATGCTTCCATCTGCCTTCTAGCGTTTGTCAACCACTGACAGGGGAAGGGCGATGGAAAAATCCAGCAGCGCCTGCGGGACGTGTTCGCAGGATGAGCGGTTTAGCCGTGACGCGCGCGCCGCCTGCTGTTGTGGCTGCAGCGCGCGCCCCACGCCCACGGGGACCACGGGGAGGCCCGCTCACTAGTGTCTCGCCCAGACACACGCTCTGACCCTTTGGGATGGGAGGGGAAGGAAAGAGGAGTGGGTGTTGGGTATGGGTGATGGAGGTGGGAACCTGAAAAGAAGAAATATTTATTAGTTGTTTTCCTTGCCTCAGCGGCCCGGGTCCACGGTGATCTCCGAAGGTTGCGAGGCCGTTTACCCATGCCCGAGGGCTCCGACATCCCCCGGGTAGGCCGCTGCGAAATCTAATAT
>NW_022639652.1:140005-140889 GCF_010583005.1 Odontomachus brunneus
ACGTTGTGGTCAGGGCAGACCCACCGCGCATCAACCCTGCGCTCTACATTACTAAAGAAGGCGTACGTAGTGCGGCCTTTGCTCGAAGAAGACCATCGAGCCTGCCACACCTTGTACGCCTCGCCCCTAATGAGACCCTGGGTCTCTTTAAGATTCCCGGTGAACGGGACTACTGCATCACATAGCCTGGCATCCATCTCCTTCCTTGCCATATATCGCGCCGAATATTCGCGGAGAAGAATGTCGACGGGAAGCGCGCCAGCAACCACGCAGAGCGACTCCGTCGACGCCGTGCGGTACGCAGCGGTCGTCGAGATGAGCGCTCGGCGCTGCAGGGTCCTGAGAACCTTCAGGTCAGCCCCCGCGCACAGGTCGGCCCACCCGGCAGCGGCGTAAGCCACCGTCGGCGCGAACACGCCCCGGTAGATCGCGGAGAGCGCACTGAAGCGCAATCCCCACCGACATCCCGCCATCCTAGCTAATTTACTAAAGAGCGACCCGACCTTGTCGCTCAAGTATCTACAATGGGAGGATACTCCCATGTCCCTATCAAAATGGATACCAAGATACCTAACTGTTTTCTTAAACGCGATCTTTTCATTTCCTAAACGAATGGTCGGTGGTCTTGCCGCGAGATTTGTCTTCTTGGCCCAGTGGGCTTTGCGTTTACGGTCCGGACGCGCTCCTCCCCGTCTACCGATGGGGGCCCTCCTGACCGGTTCGCTCCTGAGGACAATTGCCTCAGTCTTGCGCGATGAGATCTGGAGTTTGGCCCCTTCGCACCAATTCCTTACTAAATTTACTACACGTTGCCCTCTTTCTTCTAATTCTTTCCGCGAGTCGCCTTCGACCGTGACCAAAAGGTCGTCGGCGTATGCGATAAA
>NW_022639652.1:142439-146342 GCF_010583005.1 Odontomachus brunneus
GGAAAGACGCCCCATTGAAGGCACCCGTTAAAGAGCCTAACAAACTGACCGGGGATTACCTTAATGGCGGCTTTTAGCGCTGCAACCTCCACGAGGTCCAGGCCAGGCGCCTTCCTGACTTTCAGGGTTTTCGCGACGGCGACGATTTCTGCCTCCGTGAAGAGCGGGGCATCGTCTCCGTCGGGCGCGTTGAACGCGCTTCCCCTGATTTCACGCTGCATCGGCGTGTCGTCGTTCGCCCGGTCATCAGGGACGTGCACCTCCAGCAGGTGCCTGGCGGTCTCCTCTATGGTGGTGGTCGAGGAGCCATCATCGCGGCGGAGGCTGCTGAGCACTTCGTCCACTCGGAGCTTCCGGGCCTCGCGTTTGTACACGAATCCCCATGGCTCCGAGTTTCCCACCTCCGTCACGAATTTCCGCCAGCTGTCGTGCTTCGCCTTCCGCACCTCCCTCGTGTACCTCCTCAACGAAGAGAGGTAGGCACTTCGGCCGAAGGCACGGAGCGGCTTAGCGTTTTCCCGCTGGAAGGCACGCCGCGCCCTATAGACGTCCTTCTTCAGGATCGTCAACTGTCTTGTCCACCACGGGTTGGACTTTCTAAAACGCCTCTTCCTGGGCATTGCCCGTTCCGAGGCTTCGACCAAAACTTGAGAAATGGACTTCGCGAAGCCCTCCACCCCCCCAGCGGACTCCAAACTGAGGACCTCGAGTCTCGACGCGGAAAGGTCGATGAGGCTATCGGCGTACTTCTCCCAGTCGGCACGACTCGCGTCGAACCGAGAGCTGGAGGTAGGCCGGTCATTGCCTCTGACTCTCGGCACCCTCAGACGGATGTCCAGGGCACTGTGGTCGCTCGTCGTCCAGTCGCACCTGACCTTCCATTCGCCGAAGAATTGGCTCATGGCCGGAGTCGCCAGGGTCACGTCAATATGTGACGATCCCCATGACGTCCAATAGGTCGGCGACTGTCCGAGAGCGTTGAGGATTTTCCATCCGCAAGCGCGGATGAATTCCTCGAGCTTCGCGCCCCTATCGTTTACCATGCGGTCACCCCACATCGGGGATCGCGCGTTGGCGTCCATGCCTATCAACAATCTCTTCCCCCTCAGCGAATGAAACACCGCCTCGAGGTGTCTGAGGTGCCCCTCAATCTCGTCGCTGTACTGGAAGTAGCACGATGCGACGTAGAAAGAGAAGCCGGGCGCCCGCACTTCCGCGCACGCACAGTGCGCGGTGCTGAGCTGCGAGATCTCCATGATATGGAACGAGGGGTTTGAAACTGCCACTGCAGCCCACGGACGTTCCGAGCGTGCAGCGGCCACCCTCGTTCCGTGCCCTAACCCGAGAATGGCGAAGCTCGAGCCTTGCTTCCGGACGTGCATTTCCTGCAAGAGCAGGACGTCCAGTCGCTTCTCGGCTACGAGCTGACGGACTTCGCCACTAACCACAGCTGAACGCCTCATGTTCAGCTGCATAACCCTAATGCCCATGGACCTTAACGATGAAGAGGAAACGACCGGAGCTATTTGAGGGGACATCGCGAGCGAGCGATCACCATTCGCGAGCGCGGACGTGGGCGCAGACGCGGACGCGGACCCTACACCAATTCCTACTGTATTTTGCCTCACTCGACCCGGCGTGGGCATTTCGTCGCACCTAACCAGCCTAATCGAGACAGCACGAAGGCTGCGACCTGGAGGCGAAGCTCCAACGGCGGTAACCCTAACCACCGGCGCGCCCGCCGCAGACGCGCCGGCTTGGTGGTCATCCCGTGGCCCATCACTCGATGACGACCTGAGGGGGCCTGGGACCACAACCCCCTCATGCCGGCGCGACGTTACCGACCCGCCGCAGGTAACGATTTTGGTAGACAAGCCCATGATTGTTAAGATAATTGGGGGGTATATCGGGACCCCCCAACCCGGCGGCCCTCAAGCACGCTGCCTCATGAGAGGCGAGAAGAGGAAGAAAAACAAGAAGTGGAGGAAGAAGAAAATGAAAAGAAGGGGGTCACAGTGGAGGATGGTCAGAGCCATGCCTACACCGCACTGCTCCCCTGCGGACCTGAAAAGGAAAAATACCCCCGGTTCCGTCGCCCCTGCCGCGGGGAGCGGAGGGGCGCAGGGCCCGGTAGGTTGCTGTAGCGGCCCCTGCCTTCCCTCCCTGCATCAAGGATGCAGCAAGGGGAAGCGGAATGCGATAGGCTGCCAAGGGGTAGGGGAAAAGGAAGGAGTTGGGAGAGTTTAGGTTAGCGCCGCTAGCGCCATGGCGGTCCCGCCCAGGTTCGACGGCCGCGGCGCCGAGCCAATTATGTGCTCGCGGCAAGCTGTGTTTTCTGCTATACCTGAAAAAGAAGTACCCCCGGTTCCGTCACCCCTTGCGCCGAAGCGGAGGGACGAGGAGCCCGGGAGGTTGTCATGGCAGCCCATGTCCCCCCTCCCTGCATCGGGGATGCAGCAAGGGGGGGCGGAAGGCTATGGGCCGCCAAGGGTAGGGGAAGAAGAAGAAATGGAGGATTTGGGTTCTTCGCCGCTAGCGCCATGGCGGTCCGTCCAGGGCCGACGGCCGCGGCGCCGAGCCAATTATGTGCTCGCGGCAATGCTGTGTAGCTCTGCACCTGAAAGGAGAAGAGCCCCCGGTTCCGGCAACCCTGCCGCCGAAACGGAGGGACGCAGGGCCCGGTAGGCTGTGAGGCAGTCCCTGCCTCCTCCCCTACATCATAGATGCAGCAGGGGGAGACGGAGGGTGATGGACTGCTCAAGTGTGGGATACCTGTCCGGGAGGTGTAGGGAAGGAAGGAAAAGAGGGAAGGGTAGCGACGCGGCTGGGCGGCACCTTCTCCGGTCCCAGTACCCGGCCCAACTTGGCTGTCTGCACGGCTTCGTACCGCTCGAGCCGCTCAGGTACCGGTCCTACCGAGGCGTCGCCCTGTCCCGCTCCCGCTGGAGAGAGGGAAGCGGCACGGCCGGGAGGCCCTCCTACTCGCCCCAGTGCTTGGACAGTGTGGACTGTCTCTGCGGATTTCATACCGCTCGAGTCCTCCGGACACCGGGGTTCGCGGGGGGCGCCACCGTTCCCGTTACCGCTGGGAGAAGCCCGTCCTTTCTTGGCCCCACGTCTCACCATGGACTGGGCACGTGGGCGGAAGGAAGAGTCCGCCCTTTGGGGCGCACGGACAGCCAGGGCCCCGTCGGCCGTCTGGACGTCGCGGCGTCCAGACGTTGCCCGACTCTCACCACGAGGAGGTGGGGTTGGCTAATGGGAGCAGCGGGGGATGCTCGAGGCATGCCTAGACCGCGCCGCTCCCTTTGAGAGTCTGTTTGTCAGCAGGACTTTCGGTGTCCCCCAGCGCGATATTACTAGGTCCTCGATAGCTGCCCGTATGAGCTTTCCGTTCGCGGCACGCAAGGCACGGCACTCTACCCATTTCGAGAATAAATCTTGAATCACTAAAAGGTAAGAGTAGCCGGCCTTGCTCCGCGGCAACGGGCCCATAATATCGGCAGCGACTACCGTCCACGGTACTTCGATAACCCTCCGCCCCAAAAGACCTTCAGGGGCGTGCTGGTCCACCTTAGTCCGCTGACAGACATCACATTTTCTCACATAGCCAACGATATCACGAAACATGTTGGGCCAATAATAGGCGACGGCAAGACGATGAAAAGTCTTGTCGACACCTAAATGGCCCGATTGAGGATGATCGTGGGATTCCTGGAGTGCTTCCCTCCGCAGCTCGCGCGGAAGCACCCATTTCCATCGATCGAGATCCTCCACCAAATCACTAATTATTTTCGTTGGCCTCAGAAAATATAAACGCTCGTCGACAATTCGCCACGTCGGAAACCGCTTCGGCTCTTTCGCGACGTCACTAAATCGCTTTCGATACCACTCGTCAGTCGT
>NW_022639652.1:146444-146860 GCF_010583005.1 Odontomachus brunneus
GTTTTCCTGTCCGCGCTCGTTGCAGAACGGATAGCGGATCGTTGCGTCACTCGCAAAGGACCACTCGCCTCGCGAAAAATCTTTCATAACACTAAAGGCGGCGAGAAAGTCCATCCCGATAACGACCGAGACTGCGAGACTCGGCATCAAGCCGACGGTAAGCGTGCGCGTTCGTCCCTGCAACGCGATAGCGATATTCGTCGATTCACTCATCGACACGATATTCCCGTTCGCCAAGCGAACTCGGGAATCGGAATCCTGCGAGATCGGTAACTCTAGCTCTCGGATTAGGTCGATACCTTCTTCACCAAAAATGGTTCTATCAGAACCGGTATCGACCAATCCGAGGAGGCAGTTCTCGCCCACAAAAAATTCTACATATTTGAGGGACGCACGCTCACTAACCCGACGCACTC
>NW_022639652.1:146870-146951 GCF_010583005.1 Odontomachus brunneus
GACCAATCCGAGGAGGCAGTTCTCGCCCACCAAAAATTCTATATATTTGAGGGACGCACGCTCACTAACCTGACGCATTCC
>NW_022639652.1:146961-147152 GCF_010583005.1 Odontomachus brunneus
CACCGCGTCGATGTCGGTAACGTTATCTCTCGCTATCGCGACGGCCGCCAAGGGGGTCTCGGAATCCCCCTCGTACATCCTCGATAGCGCATCGGGAACGTGATGTAGAGCTCCCTTCCTATGTACGATTTCATAATCGTACTCTAACAATTCCAACGCCCAGCGTGCTAGACGACCCGTAGGGTTGCTTA
>NW_022639652.1:147162-147601 GCF_010583005.1 Odontomachus brunneus
TTGAGGGACGCACGCTCACTAACCTGACGCATTCCATACGATCCGCTAATCCTCTGTTCTACCTCACGGGTCTCGGAAACGGGAGAGGACGCAGGGACCCGACCTATCGTCCTCTTCTCCCGTTTCCCGCGCACGAGGGGCACGTCCGCACCGTCTGTTGATTACGTCCACAGCGGTAGCAGTGGACGCGCGGGGGTTCGCGACCATTGCGCGAAAAGTGCCCCGTCGCGTCGCAGTTCCAGCATTTCGCTGGCCTGCGCAGCGACGTGGGTTGTGAGGTGGAGGCCTCCGCGGTTTCCCGCGGAGCCTCACTCCTCTCCCCCGCTCCCGCTCCCCCCGCTTGGGCGGCCGATGGTCGGGTCGCCCTTGCGGGAGTCGGCGGAGTCGCCCTCGCGGGACGACGCGCCGCGCCGTCGGCGCGCGGACGCCCACCCTCGCC
>NW_022639652.1:147611-147748 GCF_010583005.1 Odontomachus brunneus
TGCCATACCTAAAAAGCGATGAAGCTGTTTTAGATTAACAGGCGCCGGGTACTCGAGAAGAGGCTGTACCTTCTCGTCGTCGACTTTCAAACCGTCTTTATGCACCAAAAATCCGAGATATTTTACTTCCGAGCGGC
>NW_022639652.1:147758-151591 GCF_010583005.1 Odontomachus brunneus
CCCGATGGTCGGGTCGCCCTTGCGGGAGTCGGTGAAGTCGCCCTCGCGGGACGACGCGCCGCGCCGTCGGCGCACGGACGCCCACCCTCGCTCGCGACCCTCGATTCCCGCTCCCTAAGAGGCAGGTGTGTCTCGGCCGTCATCGTCGTAGACGGCCGTGACGAGCGCGGTGGCGGCCGATACGCGAAGTCGGGAAACGTCGAGTGTTCGGGCGGTGGCGGCGCGCGGTATTGACTCGCGGCGAGGTAGCTTCGCTCTACTCTCGTCGCGAGCCTCTCGAGAGCGTCAAACTCGGCAAAATCGTCGCGGTGGACGGCGACTTGGAGGCGCGGCAACATGTTCCTGTGCGCGTAATTCAACTGCTCGACCAGGCTCCAGGGTGGATCGAGCCGGCCGAGTAGTCCCAGGAGACATGTTAAATAGTCGGCGACCGGTTCCCTCTCGCCCTGCGTGCGACGCGTGATCTCGTCGCGCAGGGCGAATTGGTAGTCCGGGTCGCCGAACCGGACGCGCACCGCCGCCTCGAAGTCGCGCCACGTGGCCCATCGCGACTTCTTCACCCGGTACCACTGTAAAGCGATACCGGTCAAGAAGAACGGGAGACACTTCAACAGGTCCCCGTCCGCGATGGGCACGAACTCGCGACCTTCCTCAATCCGCGTGAGGAAGGTCTCGACGTCGCATCCGCGCGCCCCCGAGAAGCTAAGATTCCAGCGACGCATGGTGTTATATGCGTCGCTGGCCGATAATGGTCGCTCTCCCGCGCGCGGTTGGAACTCGGGCGCAGACGGCCTAAAGACCGCCTGAAGCTCGAAGGCCGTCGGTATCCCTTCGCGCGGCAACGATAACGGTAACGGTAAGAAAACGCGCGCCGTCGGTGGCACGGTGGTCGGTGGTTTCACGGGGGCCTCGACTTTGAGCGGTAGTGGCCCCGATTCCTCGGGGCCCGGTACGATATGGTCGAGATTGTCTCGACCCGGTAGAGTAGGCCCCCTACCACCTCCGACCGCGCCTTCGGGGTCCTCCTCCACCTGGAGGTCAAACCCCGATAATGACGCGTCCACCGCGGGCGACGGCGGCACCGGGTCGCGACGTCCCGCGCGCTCGTAGCGCGTCAGTCGCGACCTCAATGCCGCGATCGTGCCCGTCGCGACTAAGCCCCGCACGGTGGCTTCATCCTGGAGCTGCTCGAGCGACAGCTCCAGGATCCACGCGTCGAGATCGCCCTTCGGCATCTCGACGGAGGCGCGAACGCTTCCCTAACCGCGCACGGATACGCTCGCCGCCACTCGCGTCGCGAACCGCGATCCTCGCGACCCGACGGCACGCGATACCGCTCCGCGAACCGTCGCACTGCCCCATCTTTCGCGACCCCGCACTGTCCGCGCACTTTCGCTATCGCGCGGAGACGCCTCGCTTCGCGCGCACACACAAAAAATAATTGTCCCGGGGGCCGACTTAGCTCACCCCGCGACACGGCAAACGATATGGCACACGGACAGGGACGGACAGACCTACCACCACCAAGCAGGCAGACCCCCACACTCGGAGTGGTCACAAAAAAAACGATATACGAGAGTCTCTAAAAAAAATCTCTGACTTCCCGTCCGTCCACCGAGACGGTAAGGTCGCAATCTCTCGGCCCCACGTTGGGCGCCAAAAATTTGCGACGATACTCGCGAGCGGAACTTCTCGCGAGCGACGGCAAACAGTCGCCTGTTCGCCTCGTCGTCAAATTGCCGTCGGCTCCCGGACACGCCACAAAGATTTCCGCGAGAGTTGGGCGCCAGGTACGGAAAGGCCGCACCACCTCGATAAACGCGAGAATAATTACTGATCACAAAAGATGCGCGTCCCGAAACCGTCGGGACCGGTAGCTCGTGTTAAATTAAAGTCGGAGACGGGATGGGTTAGGAGGCGAAATCACTAAACTCGGTAACGGTAATAAAGAGACGTTTATTCAGGGACTCTCGCACGTCCCGATAATTAATACACGCGAGACGATATAATTCGCGAGACGGTACACGAAACCCGAGGACGCCTTCCTCGGGCGAGCCTTCTTTTCCGCGCGACCACTCCGCGGACGAGACACGGTACGATACGATACGCGGTACAAATAAATTCGGAGCAGATGGTTGATCTTACAGTTACGGCGACAGCCCTTGCGTCGGCGACGGCGTCGGCGTGGACGGCAGCGGTGGCGGTCCTCTCTCTCTCTCCTTCTCTCTCTCCTCCCGATCTCTCTCTCCGTCCTCTCTCGTCCCGCTCACTCTCTCGCTCTCTCGCTGCACGCTCCCTCTCACTCCGCACTATCTCGCTCTCTCTCTCCGTCCTCGCTCTCTCGCCCACTCGTCACTCTCTCTTTGCTCTCTCGTTCTCTTTCTCTCTCACGCTCGGTACGGTACTGATGACGCGTCTATGTGCGGCAACGGTCGCGGTAAGGCTAACAGCTGATCGGCTCTGGGAGGATCACGTATCCTCGTGGATCCTCCCTCGTCGCTGCCCCCCTCGTCCTGGGGTGGTCGGTAGTCGGGAATCGGCAGATTTCGGTACCATTGTCTCGAGACGCTTTTCGTCTCGAGACGTTGTTGACATCGGGAGTTCGCTTGGTTGTCTCTCTCGGCTCTCCCGTTTTTTCCTGCCGGGTTTCTCGTGACGGCTGCTTCGCTGAAAGTAAATACAGCTGATCCGTCTAAACGCGATACTGTATTGTGACTACGATAATTTCTCAGCAATAGAATATTCTCTATTGCTGGGCGTCCGATAATTTGCGATAATAATTCGGCATCACCAAAGTACGAGAGTGCGATTCACCTGAGCAAGGGCTTCGCTGGTGGTCATCTGCTGCATCCTCGTCCCTCGATGTCCTCCGCTCCTCGTCCTGGTGGCCGGCAAGGGGCGTCGAGGGGCACAAAATTCGGGACGCGCTGACCTTCGCATCTGCTCCGCTCGCAAAAATCGCTTCTTCGCTTTGTTCTAAATTTGCACAACAAACAATCCGACGGAACGCGATACTCGGCAAGGTCTCGAAAACCGTTAGCGACACGGCACGCGATAAACATTCTTTACACTAATCGACACGGGATTCTTGAGACGGGCGCCTCCACGGCTGCCACGTCACAATATATATATATAACTGATATACACCCCTATACTTATACCGTCTCTGCGCTGCTACGTCTTGCCGCACCGCGCCGAGATAAGAATAAGCAGTAGTGCATTGTCTTCCAATCACCACGCGTTTTATTACTGGGCCGCGCTATGACTCGAGCGGTCCGTCCTCTACCATTTAGCATGCGTTTTTCCTTAATCTGTTTTAATTAATATCTCGACTTTGCAATTATCGCAAAACGGTATAGGACTTTTATGTTTACATCAACCCATTCTACGTCCCCAATAAATGCCCAGAGGAGAGTGTGAGACACCCTGTATATATATACATGGTGTCTCACACTCTTCTCCGGGCATTTAGTGTGGACGTAGAATGGACTAATGTGAACATATACCGTTTTGCGAAATTCGTAATAATAGTCGAGTAATTAATTGTGAAAGATTAAGGAAAAGCGTGTGGTGAATGGTAGAGGACGGACCGCTTGAGTCACAGCGCAGCCCAATAATATAGCGCGCGGATGTCGCGCGTAGCGATTGGAAGACAATGCACCACTGTCTATAAGACTCTCGTACTTATATCGCTGTGCTCCTACATCTCTCTTCGATGCCATGCGGCAAGACGTAGGACTGCAGCGGGATATGAATAGGCAATGGTGCGTTGTTTTCCAATCACCACGCGCGACATCCGCGCGCTATATTATTGGGCTGCGCTGTGACTCAAG
>NW_022639652.1:151601-151703 GCF_010583005.1 Odontomachus brunneus
GTATTTAAGACCATCTGTACACCTCTTTTATTTCGGAAACAGAGCATTTTAGAAAAAAACGTTTCAAAGAAAAGTTGTATGGTTTCGAGATGTACATAAGAT
>NW_022639652.1:151713-151884 GCF_010583005.1 Odontomachus brunneus
CTCTACCATCCAGCACACGCTTTTCCTTAATCTTTCACAATTAATTACTCGACTATTATTACGAAATTTCGCAAAACAGTATATGTTCACATCAACCCATTCTACGTCCGCACTAAATGCCCGGAGGAGAATGTGAGACACCCTGTATATACTACTGTGTCCAAAAAGTAA
>NW_022639652.1:151894-152409 GCF_010583005.1 Odontomachus brunneus
CACGTAAAGAAATAAACAGCTTTTGTTTGAAAGTTTTTTTCATACAGCCCTTATTTTTTAAGATATTTACGAAAATATCTACAGAATTATTAGTTTCAATAATTTTTTACTCGAATCCTATCAACTTTACCGAAAAATAGCAAGAGATAAAAATTGTTTATTTTCTTCTCATAGAGCTCTGACAATTTTTCGGAATTTTGTATTAACTTTTTAGTACTACATTTTTTATCATTTTCTTAAAGTATTAAAAAGTTAGTATAAGATTCTGAAAAAATTGTCAGAGCTATATGGGAAGAAAATTAATGTTTTTCGTCTCTTGTTATTTTTAGATAAAGTTGATAGAATTCGAGTAAAAAATTATTGAAACTAATAATTGTGTAGATATTTCCGTAGATATATTAAAAAATGAGGGTCGTATAAAAAAATGTTCAAACAAAAGCTGTTTGTTTCTTTGCGTGTAATAATATTCCGTAATAAAAAATACATATTTCTATTTAAAAAAGCAAAGTTGACGT
>NW_022639652.1:152419-152700 GCF_010583005.1 Odontomachus brunneus
ATTTCGCAAAACAGTATATGTTCACATCAACCCATTCTACGTCCGCACTAAATGCCCGGAGGAGAATGTGAGACACCCTGTATATACTACTGTGTCCAAAAAGTAAGGTGACATTGCATTTATTTCGAAAATTCTTTATTTATTCTTGCAAATCAATTTCGTCCCCTTCAAAGTAATCCCCCCCTGATATAATACACTTATTCCAACGGATTTTCCAATCTTCGAAACAGTTGTAATAATCGATTTCAGGAATGGCCTTTAGCTCCTTCTTCGCAGCGGCT
>NW_022639652.1:152710-156254 GCF_010583005.1 Odontomachus brunneus
TCTATTTAAAAAAGCAAAGTTGACGTTGACCTGACCTTGGCGGCATCATCCAAGGTCGAATCAATGACACCATCTTATGTACACCTCGAAACCATACAACCTTTCTTTGAAACATCTTTTTCTAAAATGCTCTGTTTCCGAGATTTTTCAAACATTTTTCAAACAATCACGTAAAATTTCGAGATATTGATTAAAAAATATATATATATATACACACACACATACACAGACACACACACACACACACACACACACACACACACACATATATATATATATATATATATACATACATATATGTACACACACACACACACGTACATACGTACATATATATTAGGTGAAGTAAAAAGTTCTGAGCGTTTTCCGTTAGATGTCTTTAGTGAGCCATATCTCACGATGTATACATCGCATCGGGTCATACTATACGGCGATTTAAAGGTGACATTACGCTTCAAAAAAAGTTCTGTGACAGTTTTGTGTTTGGTCAAGCCAGTTGTGTGTTACAGCGTTCCAAAATGGAGGTAAAAAAAGAGAAAATTCGATACATTCTTCAGTACCACTACGACCAAGGTGAAAAGGCGGAGCAGGCGGCCAAAAAAATTTGTGCTGTTTATGGACCCAATACAGTATCGAATGCAACAGCAAAGCGGTGGTTCCAACGATTCCGTTCTGGTAATATGGACGTCGAAGATGAGGCACGCTCTGGTAGGCCAATCGTCGAAAATGTCGATAAAATCATGGAAATCGTCGAGTCGGACCGGCATGTGAGCACTTATTCCATTGCCCAGGAACTGAAGATTAGCCAGAAAACCGTTTGGAACCATTTGCATAAGGCTGGTCTCAAGAAGAAGCTCGATGTATGGGTGCCACACGAATTGACGCAAAAGAACCTTTTGGACCGAATTGATGCCTGCGATTCTTTGCTGAAACGTAACGAAATCGACCCATTTTTGAAGCGGATGGTGACTGGTGATGAAAAATGGGTCACATACGAGAACAACAGCCGAAAAAGATCGTGGTCCAATCGCGGTGAGCCGGCCCAAACGATCGCCAAGCCCGGATTAACGGCCAAGAAGGTTTTGCTGTGTGTTTGGTGGGATTGGAAAGGAATCATCCACTATGAGCTGCTCCCATCGGGCCAAACACTCAATTCGGACCTCTACTGTCAACAACTGACCAGATTGAAGCAGGCGATCGACCAGAAGCGGCCAGAATTGGCCAATAGGAAGAGTGTTGTGTTCCATCAAGACAACGCCAGGCCGCACACATCATTAACGACGCGCCAGAAGCTCCGAGAGCTTGGATGGGAGGTTCTATTGCACCCGCCGTATAGTCCAGACTTGGCAACAAGCGATTATCATCTTTTCAAGCATTTGCAAAATTTTCTTGATGGTACAAAACTGGCCTCAAGAGAGGCTTGTGAAAATGAGCTGGTCAAGTTTTTTACCAATAGGAACGAGGACTTCTTCAATCGCGAAATTATGAAATTGCCTTCAAAATGGACAAAAGTTATCGAACAAAACGGCGCATATTTGATCGAAATTGGATAATCCTAACTATGTTAATTTCATCGTCGAAATAAAGCGAAAAAACGCTCAGAACTTTTTACTTCACCTAATATATATATATATATATATATACATATGTATGTATGTATGTATGTATATATTAAGTTTAATAATAAATAATTTCGGATTTCTCAGGTAAAATTCCAGATAGCATAGGACGTCCTATGGACGTACATTTTATGTCCATTTTACATCCGCACATCCGTGGACATGCAATGGACGTTCATAAGGTATTCGATTTTGTACATCCGTTAATGTCCATAATTTGGATGTCCATGGATCTCATTCTCGAAAAATATCGCATATGATATTTCTATGAAAAGCTATAACTCATGTTACGTATATTATAGCTTTTTTGAAATATCGTGTACGATATTTTTCAAGAGAATATGGCTTCATAAGATATCTGATCTTGGACATAAATGTCCTAAGTATAAAAATCGACTATAGATATTGAGAATGCGCGCTATCAACGCTACACATTCCCTTTGTATCGTAGACATAAGAATATTTGGATCAGCCTCCTGATATTCTCCCAAATAACATGTGTAATGTGTGGCTACTTAATGTCCGTAAACCACCAGATGTTGCTAAGCAACAGTCAACCCGATCCCTGATCAGCTGTTGTTTCTGAGTCTCAGCGGTGAAATGTGACTGTGAGGAAGTGTGAATAAAACTTTCATAAAAGTTGATGAAAAAAATTAAGAAATGCCTATTGACTAATATGTGATACACCTGATATGTAATAGCGTTAATGATACTCATATAATATCGCTAAAAGAGTTTATTTGTAGTTACATTTTATCAATTACACGCGTATGTAATACTAATGTAAGAAGATTCACAGATTTTAAGTCGTTACTTATATTAATGTCTTATTCACATTAAAAGTTAGAATTATATTAAAAACACATAATACAACAAATATATATCTAAAAAAAGTGAAATAAACACATTTTTTCCTACGAACCATTTTAAAACTTCTTTGTTTGGCTCATAGTAAGTCCAATACACGTCCAAAATAGGTACAGAAACGGCTTTATTTCGGACATTTTATGGATGTCCAAAGTTGTGTCAAACGTACATCTTATGGACATACATCGGACGTGAAACAAATCTATTTTGGAACTTTATTGGACATCCGATGTCCAGAAACGGATGTCCGATGGACGTCCATCGGATGTGCTATCTGGGATAAAACGAATTGTATTTGTATGTCTTTATAATTTGATGTACAACAATGTATTGATATTATATATAAAACATATGTAAAACAATGTATTGTACAATATAGATGTACAATATGTTGTAAAATGTTTCAAAAAATTGTAAAGACATGCAAATACAATTATTTTATTTCATTTGAAAAATCTGAAATTAAATATTACACAACTCAATATATATCATATGGTACATACAATATTTATAAGCACAAAATAAATATAGAATTAGTTATATTAAAATTTGTATATCATGTATTGTCTTTATTATTCTTTATTACACTTAACATGTGGCGTTTGCACATATATTTCTATGTACTTCGTTACGAAGTACGTAGTACGTAGAAATTCGTAAACACATATTATTTTACACATAGTGTAGGATGCGATAATAACGCAGCATGTTATTGTATAAATTATTTTATTATTATAACTGCCGCGCGTAAAGATATATAGGTACGATCAAATGATTGGTCGAACGATAAGAATGATTGGTCGCAAGTTAAGAACGAGAATGTGAGAGCGAGAAGGAGTCATGTCGTGCGTTGACGAGTTATATATATGCAAGTGGGACGGAAAAAATATGATGCATTAAACTTTCTGCTTGTAATATATTTCAAATTTGCTATACTATTGTAACTATCGTAATATTATGTTGAACTATTATAGACTTAATACACCTGTATTTTCCTTCGAAAGATATTTATTAGTTATATATATATATATATATATATATATATATATATATATATA
>NW_022639652.1:157979-161536 GCF_010583005.1 Odontomachus brunneus
TATATATATATATATATATATATATATATATATATATATATATATAATTATATAATTATATATATAATTATATAATTATATATATAATTAATAAATATCTTTCGAAGGAAAATACAGGTATATTAAGTCTATAATAGTTTAACATAATATTACGATAGTTACAATAGTGTAGCAAATTTGAATACATTACAAGCAGAAAGTTTAATGCATCATATTTTTTCCGTCCCACTTGCAAACTGCGGACTGTCGGATATACTATTTCTGTATATCTGGTGTGGTTAAAAAAATGTGATGCACAAAACCACCATGCATCTTGCATACACATCCATTCATACTATAAAACATGTACAAAAAAGTCTATACACATACATAAGTCAATATTCACAATAATGAAGTTAACATTCAAAAAAACATTCCGCTAACATACGAACATGCATACTATTTAAGTATTATTTATATATACACAAACACTCAATCCATTCAGGGACAACTTCCTTCACCGAGTACGTATCTCGCCTTTCGTCCTCGAAGGCATGCTTTCGACATGGAAAACATGACTTCTTCGAGTTGGAGGTTGAAGTTTATGTCCATAACGCTCTTATACTCCCCTAAACTTCTTCTCAGATTCTACCTGTCCCGCGCTTTGCTAAGGACATCATATCTTTCTTCCCCACCTTCACTGACCTGAAGGCATGCTTTCTCCATCTCTTAGAGAAAAAGAAAACATGACTTCTTCAGACAGATGAGCCGGAGTAGAAGAATCTTACCTATCCCATTGACTAAGCTAAGCACGCGCGCACACACACACACATATACTTACAAACACGTGTACACACAGAGACATCACACATGTATACATATAAATACTTTATATCATATCAAATGTTCTATTTGTTCTGTTGATGTCGAACGGAATGTTTATACGCATGTAATAATTGTTTTCTTTTACATTTATCCGACTTATACAGGGTGTTTCCTCTAACTCGACCATTTAAAATATCTCCGTTGTTTTTGATGATACGGGAAAATATTACAGGGAAAAGTTATTCGATTGGAAGGGACACATATGACGAGCGAAAAATTTTTCTCGAGGTCATAGTTTTTGAGATTTCAAGGTCATCGCGATTTTTTTAAATGGAATAGCATATTTTCATCAATGTAGTAATGCAGTTTATAAAAAAACAAATTTAACCATACATGATATGTTGTCTTTCAGATGACTTTGGATATTAAAAAATCACATTAGCTACTGCCATCAAAACAAAGGTTTTCATCTTTTCCTCGCGGATGATTATAAACATTACTTGTGCTAGCTCGCCGTTGTGCCTATTTCATAGTATGTTTACAAACATTTACACCTAGAAACATGAATTGTCGAAAATATTTGAAGACATTTAGTGTAGTCTTGACATCGCGTTAAAGCAGTTGTTTCTGCATCATACGCATTTCTGTAATATCAAGAAAAAGATGTATATTCAAGAAGAGAAAATAGAAATAGTTTTAATTTATGGAGAATCAGGCCGAAACTCAGTGCGAGCTACACAATTGTATACGGAAAAATATCCTGATCGTCATTATCCACCCAGATATACATTTGATAAACTCGTTCAGTCATTTTGCGAAACAGTGTCACTGCAGATAAAAGAAGTCGTCAGAAGACAAAATGTGGCGAAGAAGCGGAAACCTTTGTTTTGGTGGCAGTAGCTAACAATCCACATGTTAGTTTTCGACAAATCGCTTCTCAATGTGATTTATCTTAAAAGTGTTTGAAAAATTTTAAAATGCCACAAATTTCATCCTTATCACATATGCTTACATCAATCTCTTGGTGGTAACGATTTTCAAAATCGGCAAAGATTCTGCAAATGGGCCCTACACCAGTTAGAAATTGATCAACAACATGGCGCATTGCGTCCAAGCACCCGGGGGCTGCCAAAAAATTGGTGTCGACCCCGGGGCTTATTTGTATTATTTGCACCGGATAAGGAGGGGCAACGGTGGAGACGGGCATACATGGACAGCAGGTCTTAAAGGATAGCAACCTTTGACTTTGAGAGACTGACAGCTGTACCATTTGGTACAGTAACATTGTTTCTCTCTGTAGTCGCCGTGCGCTCGGGATCGCGCCAGAGATGTCGCTTCCGAACGATATCTCTGAGCGTTATCTAGGAAGAGGAGAGTGTCGTGAGCGTGGAGCGTCAGGTAGCTCAGTGGTTTAGATCAGTCGCCCGGCAAGCGAAAGACCCGGGTTCGAGTCCCGGCCTAGCAAGACCGCGCTCTCGATATTTTTCTCTTTCTGGAACGAAAAAGATACGCAGATCTCGAACGCACGGCGTCCCGCCGCCACCTAGTATGCCCTCCTCTTCGATTATGTATTGTTTACAGACGAGTCATCTTTTACAAATCATGGATAGTTAAATACATACAATATGCATTATTGGGCCGTTGACAATCCACATTAGTTTCGACAAGTACAACATCAACATCCATGGAGTGTAAATGTTTGGTGTGGTATTGGAAATCGTGTTATTGGTCCATTTTTTTAAGGAAAATTAAATGGAAAATTAAAATTAAAAATATGCAAATTTTTTAAGAAATGAGTTACAAATATTATTCCATGAAATTCTATTGAGCTACCGTATTAGAATGTGGTTACAGCACGATGGTTGCCCGGCACATAACGCACTTATCGCACGCAATGTACTTAACGAAATGTTTCCCTATCAATGGATTGGGCGTGGTGGACGAATTTGTTAGCCGGCTCGATCGCCAGACCTTACGCCACTTGACTTTTTTTCTATAGGGATACTTAAAAAATCGAATTTATTGTGATATTCCCACAACACCGGAAAACATACAAGAGAGAATTCGACGTGCATGTATCGATACCAATCAGAATCACCCGAAAATCATTGAAAGTGCGAAACAATCATTTATTTATCGCATTCAAAAATATATGGAAGTTAATGTCAATCATTTCGAACATCTTCTAAAATAAAGTAAATAAATATCTTCATTGAAAACACTCAAGTATGTTAATTTTTCTTTTTCCCATAAATGTGATTTTTTAATGTCCAAGGTCATCTGAAGGACAACATATCATATATGGTTGAATTTATTTTTTTATGAACTGCATTACTACATTAATGAAAATATGCTATTCCATTTAAAAAAGTCGCGATGATCTCGAAATCTCAAAAACTATAACCTCGAGAAAAATTTTTCGCTCGTCATAATATGTGTCCCTTCCAATCGAACAACTTTTTCCTGTAGTATTTTCCCGTATTATTAAAAACAACGGAGATATTTTAAATGGTCGAGTTAGAGGAAACACTCTGTATACACACACACACACACACACACACACACACACACACACACACACGGTGGGCTATTTTACGGGACCCACCCAAATTTCTCCATAGATAAGCCAGATATAGAAAAATAGTTAAGACAAAACTTGTTCAGGACAATGGGGGTCATCTTTCTCAATAAATGAATTTGATCTTGAGGTCAAATTTCAAGGTCATTTGGAGGTCATAGTGATTTTTTTAAAT
>NW_022639652.1:161726-166753 GCF_010583005.1 Odontomachus brunneus
CCAGATATAGAAAAATAGTTAAGACAAAACTTGTTCAGGACAATGGGGGTCATCTTTCTCAATAAATGAATTTGATCTTGAGGTCAAATTTCAAGGTCATTTGGAAGTCATAATGATTTTTTTAAATGGGACCGCCTACTTTTGACACTGGATTCGAAGAAAGCGGGAAATTTTACGTCAGAAATAATATTTTTAAATTTTTTATTTTGATCTTCAGAAGGTCAAATCAAGGTTTTAAAAGCGCTCAGAAGCTGTTTGTTTAAATGCGATTATCTTACTTTTAGCATTACCCAGAAACAACGACGTGGATGTATCCTTATAGAAATATTATATTAAGAATCATTGATAATTACTTATTCTCAATATTAAAAATACTGGATAATAAGTAATTATCCATGATTCTTAGTATGATATTTCTATAAGGGTAGTAAGTTCTGTTTCCTTTGGGGTGCTTGATTATTGTGAGTCCCCTTGCCTCTCACGTTTGGGGTGCTTGTTTACCGTGAGTCCCCTTGCCTCTCACGGTAAACAAGCACCCCAAATGTAAGAGGCAAGGGGACTCACGATAATCAAGCACCCCAAAGGAAACAGAACTTACTACGTCCACGTCGTTGTTTTGGGGAAATATATATATACACACACACACACACACACACACACACACACACACACACACACACACAAGCGTAATTAGAGGACATTATGTCGACAAAGAAGGGCGAGCAATGATATGCAAACTGGATTGTCTCGACGGATATGTGCATGGAACTAGGGAATTTTTCAGACAGCAAAGACGAGGTTCTACTTCGCAAGACAACCTATTCCGTCAGCAAGGTATATCGATTTATCTACCTTTGCAATAGGCATTCTAAATTCTTCCCGTCGCCTTTTTCGCAGATATAGATTTATTAACGCTAAGTCACAACACTCAGCTCATGCCACATACTT
The DNA here is from genome assembly GCF_010583005.1 of Odontomachus brunneus. Taxonomy (NCBI): domain Eukaryota; kingdom Metazoa; phylum Arthropoda; class Insecta; order Hymenoptera; family Formicidae; genus Odontomachus; species Odontomachus brunneus. Next base: position 162,675 of record NW_022639652.1, read on the forward strand.
CTTCCTATATAGTAAAATTAATTTTCATGGCTACGTTAACAGACATAATGGGAGTATCACGTTTGTCGAGAAATCACGTGATTTGAATTAGGATAACAACTGCTGTTCTGCTAGATGTTTGTATCATACATCATTTAAAGCAACGTATGATGTTCAGTTGTCATTTCCGCAATCATAGTCGAGACATAAATCAATGTCGTGAGCAAATCAGTGATAAGCAAGATAAAGTAAAAATTTTCTTCCGGATCAGACGAGCGACGGCGGTTGAGTCAGCTGATTTCTTTTCGCCAAATGAAGAAAAATAACGAACTCGACGATAACGGGTTGAATTTTACGAGTGCGCATGTAAAGAATTCTCAATTATCGACAGTTAAAATACTATACAGTTGAATTTTTGGACTTTGAGAGCAAAAGGGACGATTGAAAGAGCAAAAGGGATGCACGAAACAACGTGTGTTTTCAATTTTTCGCGCTCGCGTTATAATGAAGAAAAGACTAAATGAAGACTAAAACTACAAATTAATTTATCAAAAATATTAAAAAAGACGATGAGGTATATATAATATATAATAAATGATTTACAAAATATTTTATACCTTATGCCGCAAAATAACTGGATAATATGTAAAATATGTAAATATTTTATAAATATTTATTAATGTAAATATTTTATAAATATTTATTAATGTAAATATTTTAGAAAGTATTCACATTTTGACAATCTTATTTTAGTATTGTTTCAATATTGCAGAAAATAGATTTAAGGTGACTTTATTATGTTCTTAATGAAACAGACCGATATCAAAGATTATAATTTTTTTCTTGGAATTTAACAACTCTCTGAAACAATTAAACACTATTAAGCTGAAACAATTAAATGTATCTTTAAATTTAACAAAGTTATACAGTCCTACTTTAATCGACTATCCCGATTATTTTTGCATGATGAGGTCTAAAAAAAAATGTATAGACAAAAGTTGCAGAGTATGGAAGAAGATATACGATAATGACCTTGACCTTATGAGACCATATTAAAGGTCATTTCAAGACCATATCAATTTTTTTAATGAAAACACCTATTGTTGACCTCACAAATTAGAAGAACATCAAATTTTATGTAGAAATATGTGGTAATAACATAGAGTCTAGTTAGCTCCGGCAAAGCCAGAGTCAGCTATATTTTTTTCAATGAAAACACATTTTTGACTCCAGAAATCAATTTTCACGTCACATATGTAGTCATGCGATGGGATAACGGTGTCTTCAATTTGGTCATACAAGGTCTACTAAATTTTTTTAACGGAAAGTCTTATTTCTATGAAAGTTCCCTGATCTGGTCCTGCCCACGATGTAAATATATAAGATATGTTATTCCTGAGAAGGCGCAGTGGTTGGTCAATCAGCGATTACCCTCAAATACCTACAGGTTTATAATCTTATGTTAGCCTGTCAGTGATGGTCTGAAGAGTAATGTTTGTCGCTATATAGGGCAAGTATTTGAGTGAGGAAGTGAAGAGGTAAGTGTACAGTATAAATTTATTTAATTAAATATTATTTATAGATTTATCGATAGCCACACAAAGTGTATGTACGTGCGCGCATATGTGTGTATTATTTTGTATAATTAATTATACAAATACAGTTATAAAATCCGTTCTAAATATCGTGTAATTACACGGGATAATATAGAGGGTGTCTCATTTTAATCGATCACCTCAAATATCTCTTGAATAGTGCAGGGAAAAATGTTTCAGATAAAAGTTTTGGGATTTCGAGAAGGACATAAGATGATATCATTGGTTTGACCTCGAGTGGCGTCGTCAAGATTAAGACAAGGTCACTTTGACTTTTTTAAATGAATTTTTCAAATTTTACAGTGAAAACAAAAATAATAATTTAAAATCATGGGGTAACATGTTCGATTAATTCTAAAAAGTCATATGAAGGTCACAATGCTTCGTCGGGGCCACAAAGAAGCATATGTGTGAAATGCCATTAATAAATTTCCTTAATAATCATAGCATTGTGACCTTCATATGATCTTTTAGAGTCAATCGGACTCTACATGTTACTCCATGATTTTAAATTATTATTTTCGTTTTCACTGTAAAATTTGAATAAATGAAAATATTAGGAACAGCCTCCAATCGCCTTGACCTTGACAAATATTGTCAAAGTCATGGCCCTGAACAACATTCAAAAGGTTTTAGCTGTCGGTCGAACACTTGGAGTACCAATGCTAATGACAATATTGTAACTTTGAAGCCTTTTAACTCGAAAGATATTTAACAAAAAAATATTTTATTATAGTGTTTTGGAAAGCTCTCGAGGTATGCTATAATAATATGTAATGAAAAATGAGAAGTTCCATTTAAAAAATTCAAAGTGATGTGGTCCTGACCTTAACGACGCCACTCGAGGTCAAACCAATGATATCATCTTATGTCCCCCTCGAAGTCTCAAAACTTTTATCTGAAACATTTTTCCCTAAAATGTACTGTTCAAGAGATATTTGAGGTGATCGATTAAAATGGAACACCCTGTATGTGTATGTGTGTGTGTGTGTGTGTGTGTAGCGGTATTTATAGTCTAACTTTCATACTATTTCATAATATTTGAATCTCACGCAACTTTCGGGGGCAAAATTTCATTAGCTATTCCGTATTCGGACGCAATTATGAGCAATGGTACATCTTATATTCTTATATCATGTCCCCGCTGGATCAGCTCCGCAGCGTCCTTCTTCGACATGACATCTTCGCAAAAGGACGCTACGACACACCCTACGAAAACTACAAAAATTGTACTTTTTAGACTTTTTAAGTATACATGATGTCAAATAATTATGTTCTATATATCAAACTTCTTTTGTTAATAACATTTTAATACACAATAAGCGAAGACTAAAACCTTTTGAATGTTACTCAAGAACATCATCTTGATAACATGTATCAAGACAAATATTATTGAGGATAAGGGCAAGTAAAAGTAAATATTTTTTGTTGTCATATATCCTAAAAAAATTTTTTAAATTACTTTTTGTAATAAAAAGATGGTTTATTATTATATTACACCATGAATAATGATTTTAACTAGTCGTTAGGTTCGCATATAAACGTTGCTCTCGATTATACTTTATCTTACTCGCGATATAACTGATGAACCTGCGAGAACAGATCAAGTAATCAAAAATTATTCGTTAAATTAAAAAAATAATATTAATAAAAAAAATTAATAAAATCAAACAACACGAAAAGATTTTTTCCCAATTGTCAATCCTTCATTAAAAAGTATTTGCTGAAAAATGAGATTTCCCTGTGGAAAAATTATATTTTCACAAAATTCCTCGGGATTTGGGCAAAAATTTCATATTTGGGTTTGGCAGGCCAAAAAATATAAAAATAACCCGATTTTATACATTTTTCTTACGAGCAAATTTTGATCTTTTTACAATATTATTCTTTATGCTAAATTTTCCCAGTGTATTTATATGATTTATTTATTTCTTGTTATAGGTTCGATTAACTATTGATTATTTATTTTATGTAATATCGATGAATTATGAATTTCAAAGGTTCTTTGCAGATACTTCTAAATCGCGCTGTTTGCTTAGAATTCTTTTCTTAGATTTCTGGATATTTTATATAAATATTTTATTTTTAGTGTGGAAAATTATAGGCCGTCGCTTGTCAAATGTACCATTTCCTATTGTGAGAACTGTATTTTAATAAGGAAATATTTATGAAATCCGTAGAGTTCTCTGTACATAATACACCACATAAGATTTTTTCTGAAAAAATATTTTATATATTTTTTTCAACGCGTTTAGCTTTTGCAAGGAAATAACTATATTAGTAAATATATTATAGCGTTATCAAACACACATGTACAAAAATTTTAAAACAAAATTATTTTAGAAAATAGAATGATAAAACATGTGCCTATAATTCCACAATATAACATTGGTTGTAATCGAATTTTTAACGAGAAATATGTTTACTTAAAATAAGAACTAATTGTGTGTGTGTGTGTGTGTGTGCGTGTGTGTGTGTGTGTGTGTGTGTGTGTGTGTGTGTGTG
>NW_022639652.1:166902-168176 GCF_010583005.1 Odontomachus brunneus
TGTGTGTGTGTGTGTGTGTGTGTGTGTGTGTGTGTGTGTGTGTGTGAGGCATTCTTCGTTTCAACCGCTCATCCCTTCTGCCCAAAATTTGTATGGATTGATTGAGGTCAACCGGGGCTCAAATTTTAAATGATCATGTCTAGTGTCGTTTGCAATCTGGCCTTTTGAGAAATTCATCATGGCGGCTTTAATATAGCGGCGGAAACTGGAAAAAACGATGGAAAAATCCGTACATGACTTCCTATACGCCACACAATTACTCAAATCGGCTCCAAAATGATCAACCCAAGGTTCTTAAGATCGCTGATTACGACCTTAAGACCTTAAATGCTCCCTTTATGCATTTGCGAATCAATTGAGGTATTCTAGAGTATTATCATTAGATTCAACAATAAGCGCTCTAAGGTTAGTATTTCTCAAAGCGATATTCAAAGCTTATCTAGAACGTCTCTTTAACCTTCATTTACTTTACTTCTTTCAAGGAAATTGATACTCCTTGAGGAGCATTGGAATACCGTTATTGATAAAATTATTGATAACATTATTGATAAAACGGTATTCCAATGCTCCTCAAGGAGTATCAATTTCCTTGAAAGAAGTAATGTAAATGAAGGTTATCTTGCCGCACCGCGCCGAGGCGAGATGTAAGAACACAGCGATATAAATATAGACAGTGTTGCATTGTCTTCCAATCGCTATGCGCGACATCCGTGCGCTATATTATTAGGCTGCACTGTGACTCAAGCGGTCTGTCCTCTACCATTTAGCACACTCTTTTCCTTAATCTTTCACAATTAATTACTCGACTATTATTACGAATTTTGCAAAACGGTATAGGACTTTTATGTTCACATCAACACATTCTATGTCCCCACTAAATGCCCGGAGGAGACATCCTGTACATATGTATGTGTGTATGTGTATATATATATATATATATATATACAGTGTGTCCCATAAGTTCGGCAACGGCAAGAAAACTCGGCGGGGGAGCATTTTAGAGAAAAATGTTTCCAATAAAAGTTGTAAGGCTTAAAAAGTCGCATTTAATGACAGTAGTTATTTGACCTAAGATGACGTCGCCAAGGTCAGGACAAGGTTAACTTTGCTTTTTTAAATAGAAATACATATTTTTTATTACGGGATTTTATTCTACGTAAAAAAGCAAACAACTTTTCCTTGAAAAAATTTTTTATACGACCTCTATTTTCTAAGATATTTACGTAAATATCTACAAAATTATTGGTTTCAATAATTTTTTACTTGAATTCTAT
>NW_022639652.1:168297-168494 GCF_010583005.1 Odontomachus brunneus
TTTTTTATACGACCTCTATTTTCTAAGATATTTACGTAAATATCTACAAAATTATTGAAACCAATAATCTTGTAGATATTTATGTAAATATCTTAGAAAATAGAGGTCTTATAAAAAATTTTTTCATGCAAAAGTTGTTTACTTTTTCACGTAGAATAAAATGCCGTAATAAAAAATATGTATTTCTATCTAAAAAA
>NW_022639652.1:168984-172755 GCF_010583005.1 Odontomachus brunneus
TATATATGTGTGTGTGTGTGTGTGTGTGTGTGTGTGTGTGTGTGTGTGTGTGTGTATGTATATATATGTATATATAAGTTGTCGCGCACAAAGCATCCCAAAAAAGAAAATTAGTAAAACAGATAAAGGTGAAAAATATGGTCGAAATAATTCTTCGAACTACGTAAAATGACATGGATTTGAAATGACACTTTTCATTCTTATCTGTTCTATTTCTTTTTCTTTTGAGACATCTTTGTGCAGGACACGCACAATTTACTTTGTAAATAAGTTGTATGTATATGTGTTATAATATTATACAAAAATAGTCATTAAAGAGTGAAATAAATATTAAACCATAAATTTATTAATAACTATTTTGAACATAAAATAAACTGCTAAAATTTCTCTTCACATACATGTAACATGTATCTGAGCTCTTTCCGAATTATTTCTTGGTAAAAAAGTTGATAGGGAACGATTGAGCACAATAGAATTTCTATCAATTTGTATTGTTTTCTATACTCTCTATCGTTTGCAAGCGTCAGCACTCGCGAGCATCAGATATAAATTCTACCGTATTTTATCTGGTTCTATAAGAATCGGGTTTTATTTGTATTATATAGGAAACTATCGATAGAAATTCAATCATCATCTACTGTATTCTATTGTATTCTATAGTATACTATTCACATTTGTGAATTCACGAACCAAAATCCATATTTAAAACAATAGAAAACGATAGAATGAGAAAATTTTATTCTTTGTCACTATCTTCACTAGAACCGCTATTATTGAAAAACTCTGCTTGTGCACGATCATATATTAAATCTAATAAATCTGCAGGATTTTTTTTATAAACTTTAGTCGAGGATTGGATATTGAGAAGTGTGTTAAAAGACTCTACTGTTTCCTCAATATCAGATACATTTCCCAGATAGCACAGACAACTTAAAAAAAAATTAAAAAGAATTCAGTCGTATGTCACCAATTCTGAGTACATTTTCAAATGCAAAAAGAATTCTTCAGAGTTCAGTTCAGTGAAAAGAATTCTTTTTGCATTTAAAAATTAACTCAGAATTGATGACATCCTTGGTAAAAAAATTTGTAGAGAACGATAGAATAAAAATAACCATTTTATATCGCTTTGAATATGGATTTTGGTTCGTGAATTTACAAAATGTGAATAGTGTTCTATCGTATATAATAGATATCGTATACAATAGAATACAATAGATAGTGATAAAGTTTTTATCGTTAGTTTCCTATAGAATACAAAATCAGGTATAACCAAATAAAATACGATAGGCTTTATATCTGAACTTGCGAGTAACGATACAGCTTAAAGAAAACGATTCAAATTGATAGCGCTATCAATTTGCATTCCAGTTGTTGTAATCGTCGACACAACACTACACAACACTACATCCGTACTCAGTTCGAAGGCTACTAGTCGGTTGTGTAAACTAGTGTGTTCTAGTGACAATTGAAGTGAATAAGCATGACGGCATGAGAAGAAGTTGGCATTTGCAACGTGAAGTGTATAATATTTTTTTTATTGAAGATAGAAAAAGTATTGACAACAAAATACCAAGCATGGGTATAGTGTTGAAAAATAATTCTAATCCTATTCGACATACGTACACATTAGTACAAACTTTGTGTACCAATCGAGTCGTGCACAACGTTACACTTTGTACATTTCTGTGTACGTATGTGTCATGATGTGTTAAACAATTGGAAAGCACCCACAAAGTCTACTACTTATTTTCAGTCCCCGGCCGTTTCCGACTCATTGCTCGGTTGTTCGGACTGTCTCGCGTTTCCTACTCATAAGGCTTGTTTAACTCGACGGTCCTCCCCGTCTTCTACCGGTTCCCTATCTCGGCACGTGTCGTTTTTCAGAATCGCCCGATTGTCACGTTTTCGCAACGCGTTCATCCCCCGGACTCTCACGTACACCTCCCGAACGCTCGCTCGCGCCGGTGTCTTTGTCCCTTAGCTCGACGAGCTATTTTCTACTCGGGTGTTCCGCGTCTTTCGACCCGAACGTGTACCGTGTCCGATAGATCCCTTAAATCTACGCTTAACCTACTTCATATTACTAACTTATTCTACTCTTAACTTACTAAAAACGCTTCTTTCAGTCATGCGGCCTGGCACATTACCTCAATCTGTGTCTATTCCCAGGATTATACTAGGTACTCCTCCTCCACATCGAGGTCATCAGGTGTCTCGTCGTCCGCATGCTCGGCAACTTCTTCTAGTGTCGCTGATCGTCGGGATCGCCCTTCCGCTGTTCCGACTGGTTCCGACGGCTCTGCCGCTCCTGTCGTCGGTTCGGACGACTCCGTCGCCCCCGTCGCCGGTTCGGAAGGCTGCGTCTCCCCTGTCGCCGGTTCAGACGGCTGCGTCTCTCTGGTCGCTGGTTCGGACGAGCTCCGAGTCGACTAAGGTCGGGTTATGTTTAGTTGCGACCCCTCGACCTCTGACGCGACCCCCGCGTCTCCGACCGCCGCCCTAATGACGGTTTGCGCCTTTGCTCGGATCATGCGCACTGACACAATTCTCGTCCGCGGCTCCGGCTCGGCGTCACCTTTTCCTCTATGTTGTACACGCACCGGCGTTAATGCCGTCCGAATATCCGTGTGACTCGCACACAATAACGCGTCACTCATACACTGCTACGTGTAGGTGAGCTAAGAGCAGCACGGAGTGGCGGAGGGAGCTAGCGGTATACGATCGTCGGACGCTTGGAGAGGGAATAGTGGTGGGAGTCGCGGCGATCTTCCATCCTCTATCGCAAACGTAAGAACGAGAGAAATAGCATTATAAGACGTCTGGACAGAAATGCCGTCCTAAAATACGTGTGACACACACTAAGAAAACGCTTGACTCACACTGTCTCGTCTATACGTGAGCAATACGCGGTGTCCCGACGACTGTTTCGCTCGCTCGAACGTTCATGCATTTTTCATTGTTAGCAAGGAAATTACTGTAATGTAAAAATCTTGGGGAAAGGTTTTTAGGAGGCTTTGACAAATGCTTCTTAATAGCTACTCTTGAAAAAAAAATAAATATTAGATTTATTTTAATATAGAATTCTGAACCAACATAGAATATGTTGCAACAATATAACGTTTGTGTAGGTTGTCGATCGAAGAAGAGTATTTTTAATTTTATTGTTGCATAAACACGCGAGATATAATTATTTCATATTTTATGCGTTCGAGTATCGTTCCATCGTTATAAAATTTGGTGACTCTAAAAAGGGCCGATTTTTGCGCCTGTTTCAAATAATTATTGTTCCTTATTACTATGGATACAAAAATGCGACCCGTTTCTATTATCATCGTCCGCTTTTTTTCGTTCGGACGGAAAGCATGTTTATGTATTATATTGTATTGGTCGCATACTACGTTGAATATATATATCGACGCACGTGAAAAAAAACGAACGAAAGAATCGTCCGTTTTCTCATGTTCTAAAAAACGTGCGCACGCCTAAGCGAACTCGCGCGTCGATATATATATTCAACATAACGTGCAACCAATGCGATGCAATACATAAACATAAACGAACGCTCATTTGTGGAAACTGAGCAGACGCTTTTCTCTGAATCATATAAATACAACTCGCGAAAGGCGATCCGTTCTCTTTCCTGACTTTCTGTAGGTGCGCATAAAGTCATGTATAGAAATTTGTGTCCCGAAGTGAGAGGTCGCATAGTTGGACAGTGGCAGTCTGGGAGATCAATAGCAGATATTGCTGCTGATATTCCCTGCTCTACGA
>NW_022639652.1:172765-173032 GCF_010583005.1 Odontomachus brunneus
CTAAAATCATGTATAGAAATTTGTGTCCCGAAGTGAGAGGTCGCATAGTTGGACAGTGGCAGTCTGGGAGATCAATAGCAGATATTGCTGCTGATATTCCCTGCTCTACGAAGACAGTTCGCAGATGGATACAGCAATTTACTGCAAACGGTGATCATGCATTGCATGATCATCGCAAGGAAAATCGCCGACCACGACGGACAACACAGCAACAAGACGAGGACGTCATTGCTTCTGTACAGCAACGACCTTTTGGCACTGTTGCAG
>NW_022639652.1:173234-176730 GCF_010583005.1 Odontomachus brunneus
TCGGGACACCGCGTATTGCTCACGTATAGACGAGACAGTGTGAGTCAAGCGTTTTCTTCGTGTGTTTCACACGTATTTTAGGACGGCATTTCTGTCCAGACGTCTTATAATGCTATTTCTCTCGTTCTTACGTTTGCGATAGAGGATGGAAGATCGCCGCGACTCCCACCACTATTCCCTCTCCAAGCGTCCGACGATCGTATACCGCTAGCTCCCTCCGCCACTCCGTGCTGCTCTTAGCTCACCTACACGTAGCAGTGTATGAGTGACGCGTTATTGTGTGCGAGTCACACGGATATTCGGACGGCATTAACGCCGGTGCGTGTACGTCTCCGTCACCCTCCGACACTTCTGCAGTGGCCTTTAGGATGGATGCGGCCACTGCGCCGCATCCGGGAACCGCTCCCGACGTCAATTTTGTGTTGTTGTTTTAATTATTTGTTGTAAGCCACGAGGATCAGCGCCACGTGCGAAAGCGGCGCGCGATATCCGAGTACGCAGTGCATAAAACCCACTATCCAGTCTAAAGTGGCGACCGTGACATGACACGGTGTAACGTTTTGTGTTGAAAATAAAATTTTGTGAATTGAAGTAAGTTGCCGGGGTGTAAAAAATCGTAAAAAGTAAGAGTGAGTCCCAGATGCGCACATTGACAAACGGACACATCCAATCATATGTCGTTGTTTATAAAGTCTCTAGAATATCTCTAATCATACGGCGTTGTAGTTGGCTGTGTCCGTTTGTCAATGTGCGCATCTGGGACGCTCCCAAAAATAACAGTGTCGTCATCGAAAAAATTTTCGAAAACCTCTAGATGACATAATTTCAATTTCTAAGGATTACTGACCCTGTTTAAGTGGTAAACTGTTAGTTTGCGCAAACTTTTTGACAGATGTGCGCGCGTGTATATCACAAATATTATGCAAACGTCAAATTATAAATGAAACATACTTTGTAGTATTTTATTAAAATAAAATAAAATAAAAATGACATAAGTGAAAGCATAAGGTGCGTAGAACATAATAAATAAGACAAGTGAGAACATAAAGTGAATAAGGTGAAAAACATTATATATTTATAGATATATATACACACGTGCATGTATATGTATAATTGGATAAATAATTATTATATGTAAATAAATAATTAAAATTTTTCAGTGTTTTAGCATGCTTCAATATAAATATTAGTAATGGTTCCCTTATAGAAATATCATACTAAGAATCATTGATAATTACTTATTTTTAGTATTAAAAATACTGGATAATAAGTAATTATCAATGATTCTTAGTATGATATTTCTATAAGGGTTGTGGCTTAGTTCTTCTATTGGAATAAATTTGTCACCATTGCAATAAACAAATACTTATCAGGTAAGTAGATCATATTCAAATAAAATGAAAGATGAAGTATCCATGTACATTCTGTAATTATAAATGTTGGACTGATTCTTTCTTTTGATTAATTTTTTGTTCCATCTCCCTAGCTATCCATGTGCTTGCAGAATTAATTAATTGCTGGAAGACAGTTCTGTGGAGTAAGATTGCAAAAGTCTGAAGTAACTGTATTCTTGAATGCTTCCCACTTGTAAGCAAAAATTGAATTACTTCCTAACGTCAAATATCAGAGTAAGATGTGTCAGTACGAGTGTGACGACAGATTGACGCAACAAACCGAAGACAGGTTCGTAATATTGATATTTACTGTCATCAATGCTTTCGACGGATGTACTTGATGTTTTTTATCACTTTGTCATAGCCTACTGACCTATATATTCCTCTTATCTTTTAGCAAACAAGATGTTTTACCTACGTTTGCCTCTGCAAGTATAGTTATTGGGATTTATGGTCAGAAATTGTAAACTTTTCCAAAAAATTGACAATCCTAAAAGGAGACGACAATAAAATGAAAAATAAAAATCATAAATGGAAGATGCAATGATGTCAAGGATCACAAATTTGTGAAACAACAAATTTGTGAAAATTAAAAGAAGAATAGGAAGTAAGAACATGTTATGCATTTATTTCCTCTTTTCCTATTAATTGCGATAAGTCATATAAGATTAATAATAAATCTAAATCTTCATTATTCTCAATTTTTTTCCAAATCTTTTGTATTTCTTCTTCTTTTTTTTTAAGGAGCAGTTTAAGTCTGACCTCATCCAAAATGTTGGATGCCTCATCATGCAGTGAATACTTTTTTGGTGTTCTGTTAAATTTGCTGTAAATAATATTCTATTGTAAGAACGATAAAAATATTCTAGAAATAACTACAATAGAGCTCTTATACCTAAAAATGTGAGTATTGTTAAATGTTTACGTAAACTTTCCTTCAATTCTCTGTTATGTCGTTCGTTTATATTGTTTGTTCTGTGTAATTGTTTATATACGCAGAGCGAACATGTTTTAAAATTGTTGATCCATGTTTGTAATAATTAAAAAATGTTTCTAAATATGTACATTTATCAAAAATAACTTTGGTGATTATATTAAAACCTTCTTCTATGTATAATTCGGGTAACAATGCTAAAGATAATAATAATTTTGTCGCATTCTATCCTAATTCTTGTCTGTCACTCTTTAAAATTTTATATATTTTTGCATTGCGTACTAACGCCTGCAAAAAGAAAGCAATATAAGGAAAATTAACATGCATTTCATGTTTCTTATTATGTGCATTGTTATCTTTTATTACTTGGCTATAGTGGAAAAAGCAACCAATGATTTTTGTGTTGGGGAATGCTGTCTTGAACGCATTTTGCTCAGCTCTCTCAAAATCGGTTAATATTGTTTCTGGTCTTATTTAGATAATATTATTGACTTTTCTTAAAATTTCTAAATAATTTTTTTTTGTACAACCTTCCATTATTGTATACACAATAGGAAATGTCTGAAATTTCATAAAAATTGAAATTATTCATATATTTATATTTAGTGTCTCTTTCAATTATATAAACTATTTATTATTTAATTAATACAGTAATGAATTCTTTTACTTACTCTGTTATTATATCTAATAACAATTATCCACAACTGACAATTATTATTACTTAATTGAGGCACCGTAGCAAAGGTACCATCACAAAAAATAGTTAAATTATTATTCGTTAATTTTTTTATATTTTCAGTCATATATTTATCAATAAAAATGACCGTATCATTATTTTCAATCACTGATTCTATAATGAATGAATGTGTTTCGTTTATTTGTAATAACTGCTGCCATTTTTTATTTTTTAAACTAATGTTCAGATCATTTAAATTTTGTGGAGTCCGTCCAAAACCTTTCTTCTTTTTAGAACGTTCAATAGATCGTTCGACATTTCTAATGTTCGTAAAATCTAGCAAATTATCGTACCTAAACATTAATGCAAAAATTACCAATTAAAAATTGTATGTAATTTTCTTCTTAATAGTATTTAATATTTTCTGTTTCATTGTTTTGCACTCACTTTGAAATAATTGTGTTTCTTATTATTCTAGTAGATTGAAAGTGA
>NW_022639652.1:176740-176901 GCF_010583005.1 Odontomachus brunneus
CGTCAAATTATAAATGAAACATACTTTGTAGTATTTTATTAAAATAAAATAAAATAAAAATGACATAAGTGAAAGCATAAGGTGCGTAGAACATAATAAATAAGACAAGTGAGAACATAAAGTGAATAAGGTGAAAAACATTATATATTTATAGATATATA
>NW_022639652.1:176911-177370 GCF_010583005.1 Odontomachus brunneus
TAATGTTCGTAAAATCTAGCAAATTATCGTACCTAAAAATTAATGCAAAAATTACCAATTAAAAATTGTATGTAATTTTCTTCTTAATAGTATTTAATATTTTCTGTTTCATTGTTTTGCACTCACTTTGAAATAATTGTGTTTCTTATTATTCTAGTAGATTGAAAGTGATGTGACGCTTCTATTTCCTTTTTAATGTTTGATAATTTAAAAACATATTTATTATGGTTATGGTTTCCATTTAAAACGTAGTTGCCATTTTTTATTTTTAAGCGTGTTGTACATTTAATTTTTTTATTTTTACGTAAACTGCACTCATAATACCTGTGAGAAAAATATTCATAATTAAATACATCAAATTCAACCTTGTAAACTTCTATGCTAATTATTTAAATAAATAAAAAAGTTGTCTTATTAATTTGTACAAAACTATACAAAGAATTACATGAAAATAAAGAT
>NW_022639652.1:177380-203421 GCF_010583005.1 Odontomachus brunneus
CTCAATTTTTTTCCAAATCTTTTGTATTTCTTCTTCTTTTTTTTTAAGGAGCAGTTTAAGTCTGACCTCATCCAAAATGTTGGATGCCTCATCATGCAGTGAATACTTTTTTGGTGTTCTGTTAAATTTGCTGTAAATAATATTCTATTGTAAGAACGATAAAAATATTCTAGAAATAACTACAATAGAGCTCTTATACCTAAAAATGTGAGTATTGTTAAATGTTTACGTAAACTTTCCTTCAATTCTCTGTTATGTCGTTCGTTTATATTGTTTGTTCTGTGTAATTGTTTATATACGCAGAGCGAACATGTTTTAAAATTGTTGATCCATGTTTGTAATAATTAAAAAATGTTTCTAAATATGTACATTTATCAAAAATAACTTTGGTGATTATATTAAAACCTTCTTCTATGTATAATTCGGGTAACAATGCTAAAGATATTAATAATTTTGTCGCATTCTATCCTAATTCTTGTCTGTCACTCTTTAAAATTTTATATATTTTTGCATTGCGTACTAACGCCTGCAAAAAGAAAGCAATATAAGGAAAATTAACATGCATTTCATGTTTCTTATTATGTGCATTGTTATCTTTTATTACTTGGCTATAGTGGAAAAAGCAACCAATGATTTTTGTGTTGGGGAATGCTGTCTTGAACGCATTTTGCTCAGCTCTCTCAAAATCGGTTAATATTGTTTCTGGTCTTATTTAGATAATATTATTGACTTTTCTTAAAATTTCTAAATAATTTTTTTTTGTACAACCTTCCATTATTGTATACACAATAGGAAATGTCTGAAATTTCATAAAAATTGAAATTATTCATATATTTATATTTAGTGTCTCTTTCAATTATATAAACTATTTATTATTTAATTAATACAGTAATGAATTCTTTTACTTACTCTGTTATTATATCTAATAACAATTATCCACAACTGACAATTATTATTACTTAATTGAGGCACCGTAGCAAAGGTACCATCACAAAAAATAGTTAAATTATTATTCGTTAATTTTTTTATATTTTCAGTCATATATTTATCAATAAAAATGACCGTATCATTATTTTCAATCACTGATTCTATAATGAATGAATGTGTTTCGTTTATTTGTAATAACTGCTGCCATTTTTTATTTTTTAAACTAATGTTCAGATCATTTAAATTTTGTGGAGTCCGTCCAAAACCTTTCTTCTTTTTAGAACGTTCAATAGATCGTTCGACATTTCTAATGTTCGTAAAATCTAGCAAATTATCGTACCTAAACATTAATGCAAAAATTACCAATTAAAAATTGTATGTAATTTTCTTCTTAATAGTATTTAATATTTTCTGTTTCATTGTTTTGCACTCACTTTGAAATAATTGTGTTTCTTATTATTCTAGTAGATTGAAAGTGATGTGACGCTTCTATTTCCTTTTTAATGTTTGATAATTTAAAAACATATTTATTATGGTTATGGTTTCCATTTAAAACGTAGTTGCCATTTTTTATTTTTAAGCGTGTTGTACATTTAATTTTTTTATTTTTACGTAAACTGCACTCATAATACCTGTGAGAAAAATATTCATAATTAAATACATCAAATTCAACCTTGTAAACTTCTATGCTAATTATTTAAATAAATAAAAAAGTTGTCTTATTAATTTGTACAAAACTATACAAAGAATTACATGAAAATAAAGATAAATTATCAAAAAATAATAACTGCCTAAAGAGAAGTATAATACCCAAATAACAGATTCACGTCATTTTGACGTCAAAAATTAATCAAGACTGATTTAATGATATCAAATAACGTCAATTATGATATCCTTAAAATGTCTGGTTTGTAGTTGTCTAAGACATCGTACAAATGTCATTAAAACGTCTTGAAATGTAGTCATTGATATGTGATGTTCGACCGAAATTATGACGTCTATTTCGCGGCATTTATTAGTCACTTTTTTAGTTATTTTTAATTAGTAAATGACCTGAAAATGACGTAAATATAACTTGAATCTGTTATCTGGGAGGCAAATAGTATATAGTTAAAGAAGTATTAAATTATTAGAGTAAAAAAATTATTATTTGATTAAGAAAATACTACATAATGAAATATTTTTTTTGCAATTTATACTCATATAAATGAATAATGTCACTCCAAGATATTTCGTTACATTGTGTTTCCGTAAGATTTATTGCAATGAAAATAATATCCATCATAAACTAATTTGGGCTGTTGAATCCTTATATTATTATTGTACTTATTTTTATCAGACATCTCGGCGAAATGTAGAAAATATGCAGAATAAAATAATGTCACATATCACAATACCATGAAAAAGCAAAATGACAATTGCGAAAAACAATGAATCGCTATGAATTCATAACGAGCGCAATATTTGATTTAAAAAAGCTTAAATTCGAAAACCGTTACTAACTCTTTACGCATAATAAACATTTATAATAGGAATAATTAAGGAAAGGAATCATTAAAAAAAGCAAGTTTCAAAGTAAAAAACGATTAACAAAAAACGATAAAATAAATAATAGTTAATGTTCTGATCAAAATAACTTATTATTTACAATTCGTAATTAGTATATTTATTTATAGATACAATTATTTCCTGGAATTGTCAAGCATTTCTAATGTTACAAAAATCTTTTAAACGTTATAAAATAATATTGCATACCAAAAAATTCATGAATAATAATAATTCAAACAATAATAATAGTACATTAATTTTATATGATTTTTATTTTTCATTTTACTGTAGTTATCTCCTTCAAGTACTGATTGTCAATTTTTGGGAAAAGTTCACTATCTCTGATAAAATACCAATAACCATACTTGCAGAGGCAAACGTAAGTAAAACATCCTGTTTGCTAAAAAATAAGAGGAATATAGGTCAGTAACCTTTATAGAAATATCATCTTAAGAATCATTGATAATTACTTATTTTCAGTATTAAAAATACTGGATAATAAGTAATTATCAATGATTCTTAGTATGATATTTCTATAAGGGAGGCTATATGACAAAGTAATAAAAAACATCAAGTACATCCGTCGAAAGCATTGATGACAGTAAATATCAATGTTACGAACCTGTTCTCGATTTGTTACGTCAATCTGTCGTCACACTCGCAGTGACACATCTTACTCTGATATTTGACGTTAGGAGCCCTTATAGAAATATCATACTAAGAATCATTGATAATTACTTATTATCCAGTATTTTTAACACTGAAAATAAGTAATTATCAATGATTTTTAATATGATATTTCTATAAGGGAAGTGATTCAATTTTTGCTTACAAGTGGGACGCATTCAAGGATACAGTAACTTCAGACTTTTGAAATCTTACTCCACAGAACTGTCTTCCAGTAATTAATTAATTCTGCAAGCACATGGATAGCTAGGGAGATGGAACAAAAAATTAATCAAAAGAAGGAATCAGTCTATCATTTATAAATACAGATTGTACATGGATACTTCATCTTTTATTTTATTTGAATATTAACTACTTACCTGATAAGTATTTGTTTATTGCAATGGTGACAAATTTATTCCAATGCGAAGAACTAAGCCACATCCATTACTTATTACTTGAAGCATGCCAAAATATTGAAAAATTTTAATTATTTATTTACATATAATAATTATTTATCCAATTATACATATACATGCACGTATGTATATATATATATCTTTAAATATATAATGTTTTTCGCCTTATTCACTTTATGTTCTCACTTGTCTTATTTATTATGTTCTACGCACCTTATGCTTTCACTTATGTCATTTTTATTTTATTTTATTTTATTTTATTTTATTTTATTTTATTTTATTTTATTTTATTTTATTTTATTTTATTTTATTTTATTTTATTTTATTTTATTTTATTTTATTTTATTTTATTTTATTTTATTTTATTTTATTTTATTTTATTTTATTTTATTTTATTTTATTTTAATAAAATACTACAAAGTATGTTTCATTTGTAATTTGATGGTTGCATAATATTTGTGATATACACGCGCGCACATCTGTCAAAATGTTTGCGCAAACTAACAGTTTACCACTTAAACAGTGTCAGTAATCCTTAGAAATTGAAATTATGTCATCTAGAAGTTTTCGTTGGTACCAATCTTATCCCCTCTATTTTTCGGGAAATTGTCGCGTTACCTGTGTGCAAGAGCCATAAGTCGCTCTACGGACACGCGGCGAGCAAGGTTTCGTATAAGTCGGTAACGTCTCGAAACAGTGATTAGAGCCAACGCGTAAGTTCAGTGTTAACGTCGCGAAAATTTCATTAATTTATAGTGATGCGGGTCTAAATCATCTGAAACCCGTATCAGACTGCCGACTGCACAGGCCGATCCGACTGCCGACTACAACCGCCGACTCTCAATGGACTAATCACAGTGAGGCGCTGACTCGGAGCTTGACTGTGATTGGTCCATTGAGAGTCGGCAGTCGTAGTCGGCAGTCGGGTCGATCTGTGCAGTCGCTAGTCTGATACGGGCTTTACGGGGACGCCGCCTTTATTTCGTCAAAATTGTATTGTGAAATGAGAGAGAAAACGGCCATCTTGGATGTGTGTGGCGTGCGCTTTGTTCGCGATAAAATCTAACGGGTCGTGTTAGCGTGTTTTGGATAGCGACGCGGACATCGTCGTCGAGTACAGCGGGGAATACTCTTCATAAAGAGCCGCCATTATCGGTAACGGGTTGTCCGCGCGTGTGTGTGTGTGTGTGTGTGTGTGTGTGTGTGCACAGTATTAGGGCGCGAACGATTCCCTATACAGCGAAGCAGTGCGAAGGTTCCTGGTGCGAGACTTGGTGCATCATCGCCGGGGAACAAGCCCTCATCGTCAAGAGGTAGAAGTGCGGGAACGCGGGTGATTCTGAGGGGTCGCCATCTTTTGTTTCAGTTCTTCCGCACCGAGTGCCCTAACCTTCAATAGTCACGTCGTCGAGAGATCGACGAGAAAAAGCCGTCTACGAGAACGCGTATTCCGGAGGCTCTACAGCAAGGTAGAAACGCGTCGATTAATTAGAATAATTACCGTGCCAAAATTGACAGTGATAGGACTTGGATTCTCTATCGTGAGCGCGCGTGTAATAAGTGTGTGACAGGTATAGTGCGAGTGAATACTCGGGGCGTAGGGGTCGTCGGCGACCTCCCCGAGACTCGTGACAATTAATACAGCTAGATTACTCGATTACGAAACTAGCGAAATTAACCGCGTTAAATTCCGTTCAGAGAAACGCGAGATTCAATGAGATATAGTGACGCATAGGTTATATGCAAATTGAACGTACCTTTTTTGAGAAAAATTCACTTTCCGCTAATCCGGGATAAACGAAAGTACAGATACAGGATCGCGCAGTGATTACGATCCTAACGAGCCAAATTTTATCAAAATCGGATAAGAATTAAAGAAATTAGACCAAAAAAGACTCGATATTTAAACTTGAAAAATTTCAGAGTAGTGAATATAGTGACAATAATATAGGAGCTTTCTAGAGTTTAGAAAACGTGCAGGGGATAGCATATACAGCTAACAAAACCAACCCTAAGATTAAAATTGCAATCGGTTAAACCGTTTACGAAATAAAGGAAGTACAAAATCAGATCTGAGTCGGGGAACGACAAAAGTTTGAGATAGATTATTTTGGATAGCTTTTCAACCGATAATCCGGGATAATTGAAATTTATACCACAGGTAGAGCACAAAATTTGTGATCTGATGAGACTAGAACGAATTGAGCCGGACAAACAGTTAATTTTTTATTGAACATAAGATGCTAATTTTAGAGTCATTTCGACTAAAATTTCAGGGATAGCTAGCAAAACTCAACTTTTGTACCAGGAAACCTAGAACGAAGCGAGTTGGTACACACTTAGAGCTCATTAAAAGAGACTTGCACACTTAGTCACAGATTATTAAGATCACTAATTAACAAGTTATAGCCAGTGACAGGTGAGGTTAGAAGCCTCTTTTATTGGGACTATTACAAAGTATCCTGACAATAATTAACAACATTTCACGACAAATTTTACATCGGTTAGCAAGAATAACAATAGTGGAAAACATTTTGACCATAATTTATGCAGATTTATTTCAAATTTTGACAAAAATAGCAAAAGTGTACAAAAACCTTAATCAGAGTAAAACTAACATAATTAAATATATTTTTGTGCAAATCCTTATCTCTTTAGCAAGATTTCCAAAAGTACAAGATAATTTGACAATAACTTTTCCAGATTTAATGGTAATTTTTTCAAAAAGGTCAAAGTTACATAAAACATCTATATACAAGTAAAAATCACAAACCGGAGTTAAATCCAAACTTTTGACTAGTCTAAAAGCAGGGACATCATAAGCATCAAATGCACACCAAGCATCAAGCTTAAATTTTGAAAATTAATACTACTTTTCACTGGTTCTCTGTAAAATTCTATTTCTAAACATAAGTCACGTCTACGTGATACGAATTGACGAATCAATACATATTTGGAAAGATCTAGTGGTGCGCCAACTTTACAGCGCGGAATTAGCTGTGAATTTTCAGTAATTTTTCGAAAATTCAGTAAAGCGTGTCAAACGCACAAACAGATATAAATAAGCATAACTAAACCAACCTTACCGAAGTTGACTAGTAGAATCGTATCAATCCATCATATTTCTCATCACAGACAACCAACCGAGGTCGAAATAAATTTACTTTACAAAATACAGTTTTTTGGTCAAAATCAAACAATAGCAGTCATACGGTAAACATTAGATAAACAGGAGTTTTTAGGACATAGAGTTTTTATTAAGAAAACATTTTTTAACACAAAAATCAGAAAATTAACTTAGACTCATTGGTCGAACTTGGGACCAAGTATAAAGCATAAATTAAGGATAAAATAGTCAAAATTAATTACAGGCGTTGTGTGTCAGCAACGATAGAGTAAGTCGGGCGTTGCGTGTCAGCGACGATAAACTGAATCAGGCGTTGCGCGTCAGCGACGATAAAGTAGGACAGGCGCGCGAACGACGACAAATTCAACGCGATATTAGATATGATCAAAGAGGCTAGTCTGACGGAAGAACAGCGAGCTAGGGAACGCGAAGCGTCGATCGTAGAGAATCCGCGATCTGCGTTGAACGCGCGCGTAGGCGACGAGGCGTTGGCGTCCTTCAGACGTCAACAGCAGCAACGCTACGGCAGCGTCATCTCGCTGACGAACAGAAGCGACGTTCGCTCGGTTTGTTCGACCGGACGCGAAACCGGGGCGGAAACTGAAAGCGTAAGCAACGCGCCGGCTCGCGTGTCGGACTACACTAGACCGTGGAATAGCGATCCTTACGATCCATATCCTAAAGACTACGTCTCGGATCGCCGTAAATTGCACATAGGGCCGTCCGAGGATCAGCGACGCAAAGCGTCACGATATACGATGCGGGAAGCGGCGAGGCCGAACCCGTTCGGCAAGTTGCGTTACACAGGATACGCGGATAGACAACATCCGATCAGGTTCCTCGAGGACTTCTTTGCACTCGTGGACTACGATGCGATAGGTCACAAAGATAGACTCTTCTTTTTCAAACAATGCATGTCAGGTAAAGCGCGTGACTGGTTTGATTTCCAGGAATTCCGCGAGTTCGAAGAAGCGATCGTAGGCTTTAGACAGAAATTCTGGGGCAAGGCCGAACAGACAGAGCTTCGTGAGAAACTGCGTGGAGGGGTATACAGCGCGCGAACGGGACACTCGATGGTAGAGTACGTGCAGAAATTGGTACGCGACACGCGTTTTTTGCAGCCGCCGCTCAGCGAGAGCGAGCTCGTCGATGAGATAAGCATGCATTTCTCACAGGACATATACGAGCATCTATCAGCTCTTAGAATAAGCTCGATCGCGGAGTTGTGCGATAGGCTAACCGTAATCCAGAATAAGGATAAGACTAGGGCGCATCTCGCAGCCAGACAGAGATTGCAACGAGAGACGGAAGTCGAGTTCGCGCGAATCAGACGAGAGTGCGCGCAGAGCAACGAGAGAGGACTCGCGAACGACAGACCGTCCGTGCGTGATTTCGGGAGCGAAGGTCGCGCGTACGCGGGTGATAGGCACAACGTTTCTTATAGCGGATGGCGCAATTTTCGGCAAACATCGCCCGAACGAAAGATGCGTGCGCGCGAAAATAGCAGATCTCGTGGTAGATCGCCATCCCGAGAACGCGACTACGAACGACGCGGAAATACGAATAATCGACCCTACCGACGCGACGCGTCGGTAACCGGTAGGGAGCCTTTTTGCGAGCGTCGGGACGTTAACGAGCATCGCGGCGCCTTCGAACACGGCGCGAGTAAAGATAGACAGCTTAGGGAATCAAGCGAAATTCCCGACAGGCGGGAAAAGTCGCGGGAACGTGACGAGATACCGTCCGCGCGCGCGCACGTGAACGTGACCTTAACGGACGAACGTAGAATGCCGAAACGTGACTTCAGTGCCAATAGAAGTAGATCCTGTATAGATAGCAAAGATAGGGAAAATGTCTCGTCGATGCGCACGGATCAATTCTTGGCGGATCTGCGCGACGAGGAACGCGCTGACAGACACGATGACAACGCACCGAACGGATCACCCATCGTGAATGTACGTGTCATGGCGGGAGATTCCGACGACTCGGCTAGACTTGATGTCAAGGCGTTATTGGACACGGAGGTGGCTATATCCGCCGTCAACCCCAAGATTATCGCGAGACTAGAGACAGACGCGCGCGACGGACGTGTCGAACGTAGGTTGCCTCGCATCAAGATTAATAAGACGCATATTCGGGGCGTCTTTGAGCAGCGCGGAGTCCAGGCGGACACGATCGTTCAGCTCGTTATCGAGCTGACGGACGTGGACGGTTGTGCGCGCAAGTTCACGCACGAATTTTACGAAATCGGTACACTCTTCGTCCCAATGATCATCGGCGAAGACTTCTTGGGTAAGCACAAGGTCTGGATCGGCAGCAATCCATCGGTTGTCATGATCCTCGCGGCAGGGACGGAAGTAAAAGAAGTGACCGATAAAAGCGTGAAGGCCCCCGAATCAGCGTCGATATCGATGATGACGAGCGCGCCGAGTGTCTCGCCTATCAACCCAGAAATAAATAGAATCGAGGCTTTGGCCTCGAGCTCGTCGTCGACTGTGCGAACGGCGAGCTCGAGCGACGACGTGCTCAAGAACGAAGAGTTTGCTCGCGAGCTCGACAAACTCCTCGCTCGACATGTTAAGCTACTCGACGGAACACTAGGTAGGATACGCGACTACGAACACCAGATTCGGATGTTCAGCCAAAAGCCGTTTAGATGCAAAGTCTATCCGATTCCCGCCAAACATCGCGCGGAGGCGCGACGACAGATTCGCGAGATGGAGGAGCTGGGCGTCGTCAGGCGCGCCGCGACACCGTACGTCAGTTCGCTGGTGGCGGTGCGAAAGCCCAACGGAAAGATCCGCATCTGTTTGGATGCGCGGGGCATAAACGAACGCATGGAGCCTGACCACGCTCAGCCACCCACCATCGACGAGGTACTGGCTAGCATAGGACGGAAACGCGTATTCACGAAGCTTGACATCACGCAAGCCTACTGGCAGGTGCCGTTGAGCGCGGACTCGAAGGCGTACACAGGGTTCTCATTCGACAACCAGACTTATGTCTTCGAGAGGCTCCCGTTTGGTCTAAAGACTGCGGGCGCGTCTTTTACGCGAGCCATCGAGGCGGCGCTCAGCGACGAGCCGGAGTTACGGGCGAATGTGATCGTCTATCTAGATGATGTCTTGATCGCGAGCAACGACGAGGCCGAACACTTGCGTCATCTGACGCGAGTGTTCGAAGCGCTCGATCGTGCCGGTTTTCGGTTGAATCGTGACAAGTGCAAATTCGCACAAAGTAAAATTGTCTTCTTAGGACACGACATCACCCGGGTACACGTGACCATTACCGAGGAGACCAAAAACAACATTCTCCGATTTACCAGACCTCGGACGAAGAAGGAGTTGCAGTCGTTCCTGGGAATGGTAAATTGGGACCGCCGTTTTATTCCCAACCTTGCGCGAGACACTGACGTGTTGGAGGAGCTGCTGCGCAAGAGCGTCAAGTTCGCGTGGGACGCGGACAAGGACGCGGCATTCGAGCGCATTAAAACCAGCGTCAGAAACGCTAAAAAATTATATCTTCTAGACCCGAAACGTCAGCTCGGGATAGAGACAGACGCGTCGAACGTAGGAATAGGCGCCAGGCTCTTCCAATACGACGGTGAGGGCAAAGAGTACACGGTAGCGTACGCGAGCCGAGGTTTGCACGGAGCGGAGAGGCGTTACACGATTACGGAACTAGAGGGACTCGCGCTCGTATGGTGTTTAAAAAAATGGCGCGTGATTCTGATTGGACACCATGTGCTCGTCAGAACCAATCATCTGACGCTGCGATTTATCAGCGCGTGCGCCGTCGCGAGTCAGCGCATGGCGCGATGGCTGTCTTTCCTCCAGGAATTTGATCTCGACATCCAACATATCCCAGGAAGGACAAACGCGACGGCGGATACGCTTTCGCGCAAACCCATCCTCAAGCGTAAGCGCGCGGCCGGTGAGAGGCAAAATGGCGGGAGCTCGTCCTCGTCCGACGACCGAGAGGACGACACGACGCCGTTCGAGTGGTCAAACGACGGCCATAAGAAATTCGCGACGCAATTATGTCTCATGGCCGAGCCCGACGAGGGTACGCAAACGGGAGAATAGACGGCGCTGTATGAAGCGCGTCCTAGGATAAGAAGGTGCATCGAGGACACGCGCGAGTCGGACAGCGACGACGCTTGGGAACTCGCATGCGTGCCTCGACGCAGTAATGTGCGCGGACAGCGTGGAGTCTGGTGGGAGCGCGAGTTTCAGAACACCGCTAGCGCCCCACGACTCGTCGACAACGGAAAGCATGCCTAATACCGGTCGCGAGTCGCAAGGTGCGCATTCAAAGCAAAATAGTACGTGCACGGAGTCAAGTTCGGAGTCGAGCGCGGAGTACAGGATGCGCCCGAGCGCGGAGTACAGGATACGCCCGAGAGTGAGATGTCACATGAAGACACGTACGAGTCCCCACCGGATACGGACGACACATGGGAGCTCGTGCGCATGCCTTGCAAGAAATGCGTAAGGTGGGCTTACAGTCCGTAAACTGGCGGGATAGCGAAAAAGAGGGCACCGTCAGCGCTCCGTGACACGTCGACATCGGACAGCGACGCCTAAACAACTGTCACACGTTGCATCGTCTCAAAATCTTCCTACGAAATCGTCGTTATCACGACGAGGAATAAAGAACTCTCTCCATCCTATACCAAGGCTCTCACCGAGGTGATTGCAAAATTAAGACCATTCTCAACAACCTTAAGGTGGTCTCTCCGTTTCTATGTTCGCAGAGCGACATGGATCTCGACGAGAGACGTAGGCGCAACGAACGTCTCGCGAGTCATTTCAAACAGCTGGACGACGAGATCGAATCGGCCAAACGGGAGAAGGAGCGAGAAGAGCGCGAGCGACTCGACCGAGAGGCTCACACGTTGGAGGGGCTGATAGCACTCCGTGAGGTCTCTCTGGCTAATATAAAGCGGGTTTCGAGCCGCGTAGGGAGGCGGAGCGAACTCATTACGAGGATCCGCGAGTGTCGAAAACGGGAAGCAAGTCCAAATACACCCAGACCGAGCACGTCGCGAGAAGATTGAAGACGCGGGAGGTGCGCTGGGAGCACACCTTTGAGGAAGAGTCGATGGACGAACAGTGCCCGCAATGGAAGGTCCGATCACCGAGTAAAACAAGGACGAAACTGACGTGAAGCGAGATGTACTCATCCTCATCGTCGAGGACACTATTGCCAAAGAAGAATAAAACAACCAAGGCGATCGAGACAACGAGGAGAGAGACGGACACCAAAACGACCCCAGATTGAGAGCAAAGGCGATAGTCAAACTAAATCGTCTGGAGAAGGTCGACACGTCACTGATACTTGGCTCAAAGGCATGAACGAGAACGAGTGTCAACGTCCGTCACCAACTTGACACTCGGACAAAAGACCGAATGCGCAGCGACGAACACATAATGAAGTGGATAGGAAAAGAATCAAGAATGGGAGGTCACCACCATAGAAAAATTCTGACAAAAGCCAAGATACAAGAAACGTGGAGGTATAAAGCGCAGAGCGTGCCGCCAGGGGGAGGCGACTCTGCTTAGACTGGAAGGCGAGAGCCATTGCGGCCCGCAAGACGGGTTTCGGTCGTCTATTTACCTTACTCTCCGACTCCGACACAGAGGAAAGTGCCGATGAGCCCGCATCTCAGAGAGCTGCGGACTCGCCGTCAAGCGGGAGAGTGCGGCAGAAAGCAGCCGCAGGCGAAGTGGCCGCATCCATCCTAAAGGCCATTGCAGAGGTGTCGGAGGATGACGGAGACGTACAACATAGAGGAAAAGGTGACGCCGAGCCGGAGCCGCGGACAAGAATTGTGTCGGTGCGCACCATCTGAGCGGAGGCGCAAACCGTCATTGGGGCGGCGACCGGGGACCCGGGGGTCGCGTCAGAGGTCGAGGGATCGCAATCTAACATAACTTGACCTTACTCGACTCGGAAGCCGGAACCGTCCGAACCGGCGACAGGGGAAACGCAGCCGTCCGAACAGGCGACGGGGGCGACGGAGTCGTCCGACCGACGACAGGAGTGGCAGAGTCGTCGGAACTGGTCGGAACAGCGGAAGGGCGATCCCCACGATCAGCGACACCAGAAGGAGTTGCCGAGCATGCGGATGAGGAGACACCTGATGATCTCGACGTGGAGGAGGAGTACCTAGAAAAATCTTGGGAATAGACAGCCTGAGGTAACGCGCCAGGCGGCATGACTGAAAGAAGCGTTTTTAGTAAGTTAAGAGTAGAATAAGTTAGTAATAAGTAGCAGATTAAGCGTAGATTTAAGGGAACTATCGGACGCGGCACACGTTCGGGTCGAGAAGTGCGGAACACCCGAGTAGAAAGTAACTCGTCGAGTTAAGAGAAAGACACCGCTGCGAGCGAGCGTTCGGGAGGTGTACATGAGAGTCCGGGAGACGAACGCGTTACGGAAACGTGACAATCGGGCGATTGTGAAAAACGACACGTGCCGAGATAGGGAACAGATAGAAGACGCGGAGGACCGTCGAGCTAAACTAGCCTTATGAGTAGAAAACGCGAGATAGTCCGAACAACCGAACAATGAGTCGGAAACGGCCGGGGACCGAAAATAAGTAGTAGATGCAGCGTGGCACGGAAAGAGCAACTCGGCCGAAAGTCGAAAATAAGCGAGACAGGTTGACTTTCCGAGAGGAATGTTACGGGACGGTCTGAAGGTCGGGTGAACGAAGTACGCGCGTCCAATCGGTCCGAACGGGGGCTGTGTGGACGCCGATCGTGCGATAGTTCGAAACGAGAGTTAAATAGTACCTGCGGCCGCATGGATCAGCAGACGACGTCGCTGAAACCTGAAAGAAAAGAATCAGTGAAATATAAAGTCTGACCAGTACTTACCAGAATTCTCGGGGGTCCGTTGTCCTTGGAGCGATGTCCTTGGATTCTGGTCTAGGGGCGTCGTCTCAAAGGTGCCACCTGAAACAAAAAAGAAGGAAGGATTAGTCAGAGGAGCTAAGGGCAAAGCGACGTCGGCCGCGGATGCCAGAGGCCGATAATCAGCGAGAAGCGATTTTATATATTTATTTGGATAACGCGGGTACAATTAGATTTTAAAAAATTTAGCGGGAACCGCTCGCGACGTCAATTTTGTGTTGTTGTTTTAATTATTTGTTGTAAGCCACGAAGGTCAGCGCCACGTGCGAAAGCGCGATATCCGAGAGCGTGGAGAAATATTTTTATTTAACATAATTTTCATGCGGACGTAGCGCATGCGAGCGGATAAAAATTTGTATTAGTGTGTTGCATGAATACGTATCTGTATGTATACCGGCGAGGTAATCGCGCAAAGTTTAAGTTTGTATATATATATGAATATGCGATTTGATATCTAGAGTTTAAGTTTGATAAATTTATATATTATACTCTGTGAAAATATTGAAAGGCATGTAGCAACGGGCCCGGTGAAATCGTTGTCGTGGCTGACACTCGATCCGTTATAAATAGCGAGTCCTCGTTGATTGGCCAAGTAATTAATGGGACCTCGTACCGCGAGAGGCGCGAGCTTCGCGCGAGGCAAGGTCCCGAACGCCGAAGGCCGATCGACCTATTTTTCCGTCAGTACAATTTGGACCGCCCGAGAGTACGGGGGCGGATTGAGTGGAAGAGCCGGCGACGACAACGATCTCTCCGATATCCAGAAACTGTGAGAGAGAAGGCAGTCCAATAAACCTGCGAGTGTTATGCCATTATCCGGTGAGTCTGATTTATTGCATCTCCCTCGATTTTCCCGTTCCGTCGAGCGTGCGAGATAGACGCCGCACAGTGGGGCGGTCCTATGTAAACTTTGGACATTGGGCCAAAAAATGAAATATAACATTGTAATTTCATTACGCTAATAATATTTTAAAACTATTCCTCTATCATATTCCACTATGTTTTCAGAGATTGTTATATTAATAATTTTATAATTAATGTTTAAATTTGGTTGTTTCCGATTTGTCAATTTTAAATGTTAATAAATTTTTAATAACAAAAATTGTTTTCCTTCATGGGTGTTAAATTTGTAAAATATATACCTTTCTCTTCCTAATTATAAAAATAAATAAGTGGAAAAAAAATTAATTTGTTTATAATAATAAAAAATTTTTTTTTTTAATTTTATTCAATTACAAAAATTGCTTAAAATCGCCCAGAACAACCTCAACGTCATTTTATTATAAAACATTTTTGGATTACAACCGTGAAAAAATATTTTGAGAATATTTGCGAATTTTTGAGATATTGAATTTTTTTATTTGATGCGACGCGACGTGCGTTGGGCCGGCGCGCGGCGCTGGCGCCGCCGAGTACCGCTCGCCATCGCGAGAAAAATCGTTTGAGAGTTTTTAATTTATCCTATATAATTACAAAAATATAAGAATCTAAGCTATTAGAATCTCATGGAACTGTATAATAGGGAAGAAAAAATTCAAAAATTTAGAAAATCATATTTACACAATTAATAGACACTCTCTCCGAATGTTCATAAGAGAATGTCAAACCGTCCTATACTGTCGCCCCACTGTGCGGCCCAACGCACGTCGCGTCGCATCAAATAAAAAATTCAATATCTCAAAAATTTGCAAATATGCGCAAAATATTTTTTTCACGATTGTAATCTAGAAGTGTTTTATAATAAAGTGACGTTGAGTTTGTTCTGGGCGATTTTAAGCAATTTTTGTAATTAAATAAAATAAAAAAAGTTTTTTTATTATTATAAACATTAATTTTTTTCCACTTATTTATTTTTATTATTAGGAGGGGAAAGGTATATATTTTACAAATTTAACACCCATAAAGGAAAACAATATATTTGTTATTAAGAATTTATTAACATTTAAAATTGACAAATCGGAACAACCAGATTTAGACATTAATTATGAAATTATTAATATAACAATCTCTGAAAACAGTGAAATATGATAGAGGAATAGTTTTAAAATATTATTAGCGTAATGAAATTACAATATGTTATATTTCATTTTTTGGCCCAATGTCCAAAGTTTACATAGGACCACCCCACTGTGCGCCGGTAGTCTACACGACGTCTTTATACAGAACAGGTGGCCGTAAACCTGCGTAAGAAAAAGAAAATTAGTAGAGCCTCGAGGATATTTTTACATGAGCATGTTAGATTACTCACCATTAACCTGCAACTTTGAAGTCCGGTTATACGTGATATTGCTCGATCGGGTTTCGCGACACGCGGAAAACCGGTGCCGTTAATGGCGGACGCGATCGGCGCATAATAGACGCAGTGCATAAAACCCACTATCCAGTCTAAACTGGCGACCGTGACAGGATTCATGGCCCATCCACATCCATCTAGTCTAGAGTGGCGACCGTGACAGGTTCGGGCGGTTACGTCTCCCCTGTCGTCGGTTCAGACAGCTGCGTCTCTCTGGTCGCCGGTTCGGACGATTCCGGCTTCCGAGTCGAGTAAGGTCGGGTTAGGTTCAGTTGCGACCCCTCGACCTCTGACGCAACCCCCGCGTCTCCGACCGCCGCCCTAATGACGGTTTGCGCCTTCGCTTGGATCATGCGCACCGACACAATTTTCGTTTGCGGCTCCGGCTCGGCGTCACCTTTTCCTCTATGTTGTACGTCTCCGTCACCCTCCGACACCTCTGCAGTGGCCTTTAGGATGGATGCGGCCACTGCGCCTGCGGCTGCTTTCTGCTTTCTTAAGCTCAATCATATGGTATAATACATCCCAGACAGCACAGGATATCCATAGGACATTCATTTCATATCCATTTTACGTCCGTATGTCCAGGGATATGAAGTGGACGTCTATAGGGCATCCGATTTTGAACATGAAACGAATATTTTCATCAGTATATCTTATAGACTTTTAATATGTGTCCCAGACGAAATAAAGTTCAGAATATGTTAGAGAACGGTTTTATATATGTTTTAACGGTTTATCCAGACAGCACACAATATTTATGATAAAGATTCATAAATATTTATATCGAATTATTTTATAAAAATATTAAATAATTTTTTTACAAATATATAAATATTTTATAATTATTGATATACATAAAAAAAGTATTAAAATCTTTATTCAAAATATTATTAAAATATAGGCTAAATATTTTATACAATATTTATAATAAACAAAAAATAAATATTTGTAGTAATATTTTGTAAATATTTCTATAAATATTATGTATGAAAAAAATTAATGTAATTATTTATAATTATTAAATTAATGAAGAAATAAAATAAAAATTTTAATTGGTAAGGTATACTGAAAAAAATTCTTTAAATCAAAGAAATATATTTATTAAATATAATTTATTAACTTAAAAAATATTTGTTACTCTCTAAAAAAACATAATAAACAAAGTAATGTTTTTTAAATTTGTAAAATAAGCTATAAAATTATGAATTTCTAGAAAATAATGATCTCCTTATAAGAAAAATTTTTAAATGTAAAAATTGTGTTTAAATAAATGTTTGCTTGTTTTAATGTAAATAAAATGCAAGTAAATCATGTTATAAATCTAAATAAATTATTTTCTAATATTTAAAGTATTTTTTTGGTTTTCAAAAATTAAAGATTCTTTTATTATCAGAAAACAATTTATTTAAATTTACAAAGTGTTTTATTTGTATTTTATTTACTTTTTAAACAAGTAAATATTTTTTAAATATACTTTTTACATAATTTTAAACATAAATTTTATATTTAGAAGGATCTACTCTCTTCTTTTAAATAAATTATTTGTTTTCGTATATGGATGCAACATATGTATATAATACAAAGAGTCTCTTAGTGAAAGTGACAGTGGCGCAGTAGATAAGGTAAACGACTTAAGAACCAAAGGTCTCAGATTTGAATCTTTTTTTTTTTAAGGCAGAGGAAATGCATTATGTACACTTCCGGGAAAGACGGAACTTTCCCAGGGGTAGTGTAGGCTCTCCCCCTTCGGAACTAACCGCCGTAGGGGGCCTACCTACTAAAACCTCTGTCGAGCCTTTTGCGGCCATCACGAGGGCGCCCCGGGAACCTCTTGCGCATAACTTCCGGGACGCCCTCAGCCGCAGGGCGGGGAAAATTAGAAAACCCCGCCCCCTTCCCAGGCCGGGGAAGCAACGCCACCGCCCCAAATTTCTCCATTACTCCAGACCGGACGTGCCCCCCCCCCGTCTGGTCATACTTCCTTATCTAGGGATCTGATGGGCCAAGTCCGGTCCCGTCCGGACCCGGCCCACCCCTATGCTCCCGACCGAGGTTGCGGGCAGGGAGAACATTATGTCTCCCCCACCCCTCCCGGTTAGGAGCCTCCAACCTCGGGGAGGGGAATGAGCGGCCTAAGAACCTGCCCTTGCGAACCGGCCCTGCCCTCTCTCCCCCCCGGAGGCGCCTGGTTTGACTCCTTGCGAGTTGCGCTTTGCGACGTGTAGGAGGTGTACGGATGGGCCGGGTCCGGACGGGACTAGACCTGGCCCATCAGATCCCTAGATAAGAAAGTGTGACCGCACGGGGGGGGGCCACGTCCGGTTTGGAGGAATGGAGAAATTTGGGCCGGGGGCGCTGCTTCCCCTCCGCCCGACCAGGCGCCTCCTATCTCCCCCCTGCCGAAGGCCGGGGGCCTTCCGTCGAACGTCGCCGGAAGGCCCCGGCGGCGCTGGAAGTGGACGGCGCACCCGCAGGTATTCCAGGGGAGGGAACGCCAGCAGTGACGTCCCCTCCCCGCCCACGGGTGCGCCGCCCTTCAATCCCGTGCTGATGAACGGGTAGGTGAGGCGCCGCGCTCCTCCTGCGGTGCCTCACTTTGTCCCTGGGGGCAGCTTCGCTTCTATGGACCCTTTCGGCCTCTTCATTCTGCGACACAACTGTGTCGCAGAGGGGGTGACGGCGGACCAGTCCTCATTTCCCCCAAGCATGGCCCTGACAAAGGCCGGGGAAGAGAGGTCCGCTCTCACCACTCCGTTTAGGACTCGGCACTCAGCCACCCACGAGGGTATGCTGCGCCGAGTCCACCTCAGCACCACAGTGGTGGCAGCGGGAGTTATGCTCCCTATCAATCCTATGCAGGTACTCACCGAAACAACAATGTTCGGTGAATACCTGCGTTGTCCGGAAGGACAGCTCCCTGTGGGCCCTGTCTACCCATTCTTGTAGACACGGCCGGATGGCCTCGGCGACCCTCGCTCCCAATCGGCCCGTCGCCCCCTTCAGTTGTATACTCCTCCTTAGGAGGAGGCGTTGACGGGCCTGCATTTAGGCCATTCCAATAGCCCTGGCTAGATTTTCGTGGTCTTCCCCGCTCCGGAGCTCCTCGACACGTCGATAATTTTCGGCGTGCATCTGTGCAAGGAGCTCCAGCGGGGGGAGACCGGCCAGGGCCGTGGCGGCCATATGTGACGTCGTCCGATAAGCCCGGGCGAGCCGGATGGCGATCCACCGCTGTGCGCGGTATCCTAACGCTAGGATGCATAGGTTGGTTTTCATCGTACTCGCCAGACCAGGGCCTCGTAAAGGACCATGCTGTGGATCACGCCGGCATACAGGCGCCGTGGCTTCCTCTTAGGGCCGCCGAGATTGGGCAGGGGGCCACCTAATATATTGGCCACTCTGCCCACCTTGGGGGCCAGAAGCTTAAAGTGCTTCTGAAACCCCCAAGTACCATCCAAGACAAATCCCAGATACTTTATCGTGGGACCTGTCTTCACGGAGACGTCGTCGATCCGGACTCGGGCCCTAGGCGGCTCCCCCCTGGAACCATTATGTATAAACATGAGTTCAGATTTGAGGGGAGCCACCTTGAGGCCCATCCTATTCAGGGAGCCTATCACCTGGTGCACCGCCAAACGCCCCATTTTCAGGGCGTCTTGCCAGCCCCTGCCCCCGGCCAGCACTATCGTGTCGTCTGCGTAGCAGACGACGGTGCAGCCGGGGGGAGGGCAAGACGGAGAACTTGGTCGTCCGCGATGTTCCATAATAGGGGTCCTAGCACGGACCCCTGTGGAACACCGCGGTACACCGCCCTTCTGCACTGAAGTTCCGCTTTCTTGCGGAATTTGATCTTTTATCCCGGAAATAGTCCCTAATAATTGAGACCAGGTGGGGGGCGACCCTAAAGTTGGCCAAGCCCGCCTCGAGCGTTGGCGATGTCAAGGGACACCGCCAACACAATTCTTCCTCTCCTCACGACGGCCTCCGGGAGGGAATGAACGCGTAGGATCGCGTCCACACTCGACCGTCCCTCCCGCAAGCCGTATTTGATGCCACGTTGAGCGTGGAACCATTCCGGGATAGGTGCTGGACGAGACGGGCGTGTATTATTTTTTCGAGTAATTTGCCCGCCTCGTCCAATAGGCATATAGGCCTATATGCGGAAAGGCTGTCCTCCGCCATGCTCCCCTTCCTGAAGAGGACCAAGTTGGCCCTCTTCC
Source organism: Odontomachus brunneus (assembly GCF_010583005.1). NCBI lineage: Eukaryota > Metazoa > Arthropoda > Insecta > Hymenoptera > Formicidae > Odontomachus > Odontomachus brunneus. The sequence continues at coordinate 197,504 of NW_022639652.1, forward strand.
AGGGGCTGAGGAACACCTCGGTCCTTAAGTAGGAGGCGAAGGGCCGCATCACTCTGCTCTTTACCTCCTCATTCCTCATTGCCAAAGCCCATATTGTGCCCGGGATGCCGTCAGGCGCTCTTTTCTTGGCGCCGAGCTTCCTGACGGCCCTGTCCATCTTCAACACCGAGACCCCGACCTCCACGTCCTCCCCGTCTGTAGGGTGGCCCTCGTAAAGGAGAATGCAAGCTTCCCCCACGGAAAAAGGGACCCAACTATCTCATCAAGGAAGCCGGGATCCAGGGACATTGTGGGCGGGGGCGCCCAAGAACGTAAGCGTCGCATCACAAAGTGATATGGACGCCTCCACGAGTCCCTGTCGATGGTGGAGAGCAAGTCATCCTAGGCACGGGCCTCGGCCGCAGCGATGGCCGCCCGGAGGGCATCCCACTTTTCGCGGTAGGCTTCCCGGGCGGCCACGCCGTCATCACCGTCTCGTCCCCGCCGGTCCATAATCCTCCTGTCTTGGCCGGCGGAGCGCCGAAGTTTGGCAATCTCCGCCGACCACCAGTACACGGACCGGCGGGGGTGTGGCCGGGATCGAGGCATGGCGGCATCACACGCCGCCGTCATCATGCCCTGGATCCCGACCACCTCATCCTCTATGGCGGGCCTATCCCTAATCCCCGGTATGGGACCCGGCTCCGCCCATGTGGCCGCGAGTAAAGCGACCATCAGTTTATCGCGGTCGAGTTTTGTGAGAGCCCATCTGCGCGGTCGGGCGCCCCCCTGGCCGCACCTCCTCGGGGGTGGCGACCAGCCGGACCATAATGTATCTATGATACGTAAGGTTTTTCCCGCTGGTCACTATCCTCCAGTCCTGTATCAGTCGGGCCGCTTGGGGAGACTCCAGGGTGATATCTATAATCGATCTCCCTTGCAGCCCGACGAAGGTGCTCCTACGGCCTCTGTTGATGATACAGAGGCCATGAGACGCGACCCATTCCTCCATCACCTCGCCTCTTCGGCACCTTGCCGAAGATCCTCACAACGACAACTTGGCGTTGAGGTCCCCGGCCACCAGTACCGGCCTTTGGGGGCGCCTCGTCATGAGGTCCCCTCCCTCCCCCCCAGCCGGTCCAGAAGGTGCTCAAAATGGTCGACGTTTCACGAGGGCGGGGCGTATATCCCGACCATATCAAGGGCCCCCCACTCGACCGCGACATAACCCTCCTCCCTCTCTATAACAGAGAAGGGGGAGAGGCCTCAATACCTCTCCAGTGGATCGCGACCAAGCACCCACGCCGCCCCACAACGTCACCCACTATACTAGGGTGACTCCCAGGGACGGAGTGAGGCTTAACCGCCATCCCCAATCCCGAACCTCTCTTGCAGAGGGCCTGCGTGAACAGGTCCTGCGCTCCGCGAGAGAGGTTCAGGTTCTCCTGGAGGAGTCGGGTCACCATTATGGCTTACCGCTCTCCTCCAGGCCCTCCCCTATTTCCTTCGCGGGAGAGAGACCCTTATTGGGGCACTCCCTCTCCCGCGAAGCGATCCTCTTCCCGACCCCGGTCTTCCGCGGGACCTTCTGCTCCTTAGGAGCAGGGCCAGCTGGAGGGACTGTGGTCTCGAGCTGTGGAGCCCCTCCCTCCAGTTTCGGGGGGGAGACTCCTTTTCCTTCCCAGGGGAAGGGTTGGGAGAGCTATTGGAGGCTTTACACCTCCTCCTTCCACTATTTCCCCCTTTGCCCTGCTTAGCTCTTTGGCAGGCGGAGCCTCCCACTCTATTGCCATAGGGCCGACCAGCGTCGCGCACACCAGACATGTTGTCGGTGCGTCTCACGTGGAGGTCCTGTGGCCGGCCGACCCGCAGTGGTAACAGAGACCACTGCGGTCGGCCTTACTTTTGCAGGAGGCCCTAACATGGCCCCACTCCAAGTATTTAAAGCATTGGAGGGGGCGTGTCGTCAGGGCCTCCACACGGACGGAGGACTACCCCACGCGTATGCGTCCTCCATCCGCAATTTTCCTCGCGGCCGAAAAGGGACACCGTAATCGAAGAGTCCCCATTCGATCCGCTCCAGGGCGGATCTCCCCGGCCTTGATGTTATCGGGCTCGCAGCCCCCGACAGCGACCACCGCAGAGGCGACATTCTCCACGGCGACCAACTCGTTGAGGTCCCGGACCCGGACATCGGCCCTTTTCACCGGGCGTGCAATACGCACGTCCTCCTTGTCGGCGAAGAGGGCCGACATTTTCGCTGCCAGGACATCCGCCCTGGCGTATCCCTCGGGACCGGAGATCTCCAGGAGCAGGGCGCCCGTTGCGGCATCCTGGTCCGGATTTCCCCGATCCCAAGGTCCCCCAAGTCGATCTCGTCCCTCCCCATAACCCGCATAACTTCGGCGTAGCTTCCCGGAGGGCAGCTCACCCAGGTGGCAGCACGAGGGGCTTTGGGGAGAGTGGGTTTACCACTCCCCCCGATTTGTGAGCCCTTCCTCTCCTTTTTCCCATCTCCCTTAGCCACGGCACGCTGTTGGGCCCGCGACTTTTGGGGGACCGGCTGGGGGGGGGCCTCGTTGCCCCCCTCCTTTCTTCCCTTGCTTTTTCCTCCTCCCAACCACTGGGATCCATGATTCAGACCCGGTGGACGGAGAGGGAGATTGGGGCCCTCCAAGGGCCGCGTGGGCGCGGTCCATGGCGAGGGGTACACTTCTCCCGCAAGAGCAGCAAGGGGTGGCCGCTTCACTGGAGACTGCTGGCCATCCCTGCCGCTGTTCTTCTTCTTTTTCTTCGGTTTCTTCCGCCCCTCAACATCGGAGGTATAGAAATGAAGGAATGGGTGGGATATTTTAAGGGTTTACTAGGAGGTGTGGAGGGGAAAGATGTGAGGGGGATTAGAAGAGAGAGTAGGGAGGACTCGGAGACGGATATAGATAGGGGAGAGATTAAAAAGGAGTTAGGAAGGCTGAAGGATGGTAAAGCGGTGGGTAGAGACGGAATACCGGGAGAAGCTTGGAAATATGGAGGGAGGAGGATGGAGGAATATGTATGGGAGGTATGTAACAGGATTTGGAGAGGGGAGGAATGGATTGAGGAATGGGCAGAGGGAATAATTGTACCAGTAAGAAAGAAGGGGGAAGGGGATAAGGTGACGGATTATAGGAGGGTAACGCTAACTTCAGCATTATACAAGATCTATGCCATGGTTTTAAGAGAGAGATTGGAGGAGGAGTTAGAAGAGGGAAAGAAGATTCCGCATAATCAGACGGGATTTAGGAGGGGGATGGGAACGATGGACAGTATTTATGTCCTTAATTATCTGGTGAATAGACGATTGGGTAGGGAAAGAGGGAAAATGATAGCCTTTATTGTAGATTTAAAGGCCGCATTCGACAATGGACAGGGATGTGCTGGAAAAGACATTAAGGGAGAGGGGAATAAGGGAGGGTTTAATAGTTAGATGTATGGATTTGTTGAAGGAGACAAGAGAAGATTCTCAAGGGTGAGAATGGGAGAGGAGTTGAGTGAGATATTCTGGACGAGCAAAGGAGTGAGACAAGGATGTCCGTTCAGCCCAACATTATTTAATATCTTAATAGCGTACGTGGAGGAATTTATGAGAGGGGGGAGATGGGGAGGAGTAAGGTTGAAGGGAGAGAAGATTTATACGTTGGTTTATGCGGATGATTTGGTACTGTTGGCGGAGGAGGAGGATGAGATGAGGTCGATGTTAGGTAGATTCGAGAGATACATAAAGGGGAAAAGATTAGTGATAAATGAAGAGAATTCGAAAATTATGAGGTTTGGGAAGGGGGGAGGAAGAAGGAAAAAAATAAGCTGCAGATGGGAGAGGAAGGTAATAGAGGAAGTGAGGAAAGTTAATTATTTGGGATATGTATTTCAGAGTAATGGTAAGCAGGAGGAACAGGTGAAGGATAGGGTGAGGAGAGGAATGATGGTATTGAGACAAGTGTTGGGGATAGGGAAGAGAAAGTTTGGAGGGGACTGGGGGAAAAGAGTATGGTTGTTTGATGCGTTAGTGTGGACGGTAGTTGCATATGGGGTGGAGATTTGGGGGTGGAAGGAGAGGGAGGCGGTCAAAAGTTTGCAAGAGAAGTGTTTGAAATGGATACTGGGGGTTAGTTGGAGGACTCCGGGTTATTCAGTAAGGGAGGAATTATTAAGAGACAAATTGAGGACACGAGCGGGAAGGAGGGCATGGGGCTTCGAGGAAGTGAATTAGCAAGGAGGTGTTGGGAGGAGATGAAGGAGAGGGCACAAAGAGGAGGGGGGGATGTCGGATTGGGAGAAGGAAAGAAAGGGATTTTTTGAGGACAGGGGGATAGTAGTACGAGAAATGGAGGAGGAAAGAAGGCAGAGGATGTTTGATTTTAGTAGGAGGAGGAGAGGGATAGGGAGTGGCAGAGAGAAGAAAGATGGGATAGGATAAAAAGATCGAGAAGTAACAAATGATACCAGAATGTAAAAAGGGAGGGAATACCTGATTATTTAAGAAAGGGGTGGGCAGAAAAAAGATGGAAGAGGGTAGCTTAGTATAGATTGGGGGAGGGAGTGAGGGAAGGGAAGTACTGGGCGAGTGTGGAGGATAGGAAATGTAGGATTGGAGGAAGAGACGTGGGAGCATGTATGGGAGGAATGTAGAAGATGGGGGTCAGAAGGGAGCTGGGAAGAGATGGTGGTAAGAGTATTGGGGGAAGAGGACTGGTTGAGGAAATTGGAGGAATTTAGAGGGGGACGTGGTATGTAGGGGGGAGAGTGGGAGAGAGGGGGATGGGAGGGAGGTGGTAGAGGGAGAGAGAGAGTGTGAGTGGGTGTGTGTGGGAGAGAGAGAGAGAGGGAGAGAAAGAGAGGGTGTGGGGGGAATAGGTGTGAGAGTGGATGAGGAGGGAGGAATGGAGGAGGGATTAGGAGGAGGAATTGGGGAGTGAGGGGGGTGAGGGAGAGGATATGAGGGAGAGGGGAGCAGAGATGCATACTGACAAATTGGGTCAGAGATGAATGTAGAGGTAGAGGAAATATGTGAGGAAATTTAAATTGCGACGGAAACGGGGGTCCGAGGCGTGTGTGTGTGTGCAGATAGATTGAGGTAATTGTAATGTAGACGTAAGATAGAATTAAGCTAGATTAAGGGATTGTAAGTTAAGATTTGTAACCCTAAGGGGAACGAATAAACAGATTCTATCTATCTATCTATCTATATTCCAATTTATTTTGCACTGGCATTTCCAAAGATTATGAATGTTCCCCAAATTTTCTTCCATGTGTTTTTGATAATTTTGCTATAGATGATTTATCCAGAAGATGTGAAAGCGATATTCCTTGTTGCTCAGTCGGTCTGCCTTTAACTCCTCGTGCCATGGTATTTAGTATTCCATTCTTCTCAGCTAGGAACATATGAAACATATGCTAGGAATGTGTTCTCTTAAATTTTCTAAATCTTTATTATTATAAATGCCGCTTGTTGCCAAAGAGCCAGGATTTTTATATTCCCATGTTGGCTTGGTCATTGGCTTAATCTTCATTGGTGGTATTTCTAATTCCGGTGTCGGAGAAATTTTGTACCTTGTATCCTTTAGATAATACATAGTTGGTATTATTTTGTTGCATGTTGTTTGTGTCCCTGTTTTTAGTAAAACATGTGTTCGTGGAGCCAAAAAGTAAGTTTCATATACAGGTATTAGGTGCGCAACTAAGTTCTCGTTGTTTTTTTTTTATGAAAATGCAACTTTATTGTGAAAAAATGGTTACAAATGAATCATTCAAAGTATTGCCCATCGCTAGCTACAACTTTTTTCCATCTTTCTGGTAGAGCTCGAATACCGTTACGGTAAAAGCGTTCGTCTTGTGAGGCTATCCACGAATCAAGCCATTTTTAATGTCTTCATATGAGCGGAACTGCTGATCAACCAGACCAT
>NW_022639652.1:203431-205894 GCF_010583005.1 Odontomachus brunneus
ATTGTAACATTCTTCAATATGTCGTATTGTTACTTCCACTAGAGTACATTTAATTATATATACGACTTCTCCAGAAATTGTTGCCATATATCCTGGTCCTTTCATGAACTGATAAGCAAATTCATCTGGTGAATGTACTGCGATGCTTAGTGCATTTTTAATAACTTGTTGTTCAAGACTGCATCGTTGTTGAATTACATCTCTGTATAAGTATTTGATTTGTGTTCGAATGTGTTTTTCCACATAAATGAATTTTGAATTGATGTAAGCAAATATGTCTATGTTTTCAATTGTTTTTTTGTTTCGTTGTGTAAATGATTCTCCTTTTTTTGTTTCTAGTATTAATAGTTTAGGATGTTCTGTCTTGATTAGGGAATATCCGCAAAGAAATTCCTCTCCTGTTTTAGTGAGAGCAAAAGTTATATCTTCTGTTGATAATGAATATACAATTATTAATTTTTCATTTACGGTATCCGTTATTTTATCTGCATATCCCTCGAATAATACATCATAATAGTTAAATTTACAATGATCATTTGGTATGGTTTCCCAATAAGTGCTTTTTCCTTCAATATCTAGACAATTGCTATCAGTGTATTGACAAATTGTTCCAGATTTTAAGTGAATTTGATTAGTTTCAAGAGCAATTGGTGCGTGATAAGATTGTAAAGTTATAGTTATTGTCCCTTGTACTATTACATTTTGCCATGTTCCATAAGGATCTGAATATTGTGCACCAGTACATGTTCCTTCAGATGTTACTGTTCCTGCAAAAGTTATTGGTCGAGAAACTGTGCCATTAATTTTGAGTTCACTGATAACATTGTTTACATTCATAATTAGTGATTTTGTTTGGTGCATACTTTTAAATTGATCTAAAGATGTGTCCGTTATGTATGATATTTGTGAGTTTGTAACAGTTGAAATGTGAGAATGCATGCCACAATGAAATATAGTTTTTGATATTAATATTTTACATTAAATTACATTGATTGATTCAAATTTTGATAATTGAAGTAATTGAATATAAATTTTTTCGGTGTGTGGTTGAGTGATTGGTATATTACAATCTTCCACATCTATTAAAGATAGCGCAGTGACATTAAGACTTGGTGATCCACAGTCATATCCAATTATTCCAGTTATAATTTTTATTAATATAATTAATAACAATCCGATTATTTCTTTCATCTTTTTGTGTACTCAATTGTTTGTAATCCAGTCGGATAGGTAGTCAGTTTTTACACAATGTTTTCTGGTTAAAGGTACGTGAGACCCTACGAGACGTAACAATTTATTATTATTTATTTCTTATTATCTATGTGTATATTTTATCATATGTATATTTATATATATTTAATCTTATTTAAGTTATTTATGGTTGAGCCAGGAGATTGAAGATATTTCGCGGTACAAGTCCAACCTCTTTATTGCTTTTTGGTTTAAACTTTCATTTTTCTTATTTTATTTGGATGTACAATCCTTGCTTTTCCTTTAAACAAAAGTTTAATATTACCATTTGGTAATATGTTATTAAATGAGGTCCAGAGTATTGATCTCCAAATTTTCCTCTTTTTGGTTCACATAAAAGAAATATTTGATCATTTATTTGAAATTCTTGAGAATTTAGTTTTTGATCATAATATTTTTTAGATTTTATTTTTGAAGCAATTAAATTTTCTCGAGCTAATTCTTGTAAATCATAAATTTTAGTCATTAAATTCTTTAAATAATTATCATATGTTTTTTCTTTTTCTAATTCATTATCTATTTCACTGGATGGTTGTCTGGCAATTTTACCAAATACCAACTCATATGGAGTATATCCAGTTGATTCGTGCACACTAGTGTTATATGAAAATGCAGCATAGTCTAATAATTCATCCCATTCTGTGAATTTATTTACGTATTGTTTTAAATATTCAATTAAAACCAAGTGAGATCTTTCTAAAGCTCCATTTGCTTGTGGGTAAAATGCTGTTGTTTTATATTGTTTAATTCTAAATTGTTTTGCAAATTTTTTCATTAAATTACTCATAAAATTGCTGCTTTGATCAGTTAATATTGCCTTAGAGGCTCCAAAAATGCAAATAAAATGTATTAATAATGCGTTAGCCACATGGTTAGCGGATATAGATGTTAAAGGTATAGCGAGAGAAAATTTGGTTAAATGATCTTGAATGGTTAATATATAGGAATTTCTTTTAGATGTTTCAGGTAAAGGTCCTACTATATCCATTGATATTTTTTCGAAGGCTGAATATGGAGTGTCTGTTATTATCATTGGTTGTCTTGTCTTTACTCGAACTAATTTTTTAATTTGACATTGTAAACATTGTTTAATATAGTTTTGAATTTCTGATTTTAAATTTTCCCAGTAAAATTTTTGTCTAATTCGATTATAAGTTTTTGTTATGCCTTTATGACCTCCTATTGCTGATGAATGAGCTTCTTCTATTATAT
>NW_022639652.1:205904-206029 GCF_010583005.1 Odontomachus brunneus
AAGCCGTCCTCGGCATTTGCGCTGCGAGAGGCGGACACACGACCTCTCGCCGCACCCCTCCCGTTGGTTCTGGGGAGGTTTGGGGTTGCCGACGGTAGGTATCCCCGCCTACCGCCGACCCCCCC
>NW_022639652.1:206194-208159 GCF_010583005.1 Odontomachus brunneus
CGGAGCCCGCTCTTATCACCCATTGAGGGCCGGGTGAGGAGACGCCCCAGGACGCGCCTCCGAGATCGGAGGACGCGATGCGAGCATCCCCGCCCGCCCCTCCGTGGGTGGGTGGGCTCCACTCCCACTTCCGGAGTTGATCCGGAGTAACTCCTCAGGACAGCGGGCGGCCAGGAAGATTGGAAGGGGAGAAGTCCTCCCCTCCCATGGCCGCCCGCGAGTGAGGGCGTTCCTACCCCTAAGTGGGAGGGGAACTCTTTAATTGAGGTTCCCCTCCGGGACTCTGTATCTGAGGTGGGCAGGAGGGGGGCGGGGACGCCACCTGCGACCCCGCCTTGCGTGTCTCCTCGGCATCTCTTCCTCCTCATCCTCCTCCGAAGAGGAGGTGGAGGGGGGAAGCGGTACTACCTCCGCCTCCCCCCTCCGAACTCTTTCGGCGGCCTCCTTCCGCCCCATTACAGAGGAGCAGAAGGAGACCACCGCCTCCCAGGCCTCTTTGCTCCCGATCATAGCTCTGACTACGGCCGGGAGCGACAGGTCGCCGCCAACCACTGCGATTAGGACACCGCGATCGGCAGCCCACGCCTGGCATTCGGCCAGGGTGTGCTGCGCGGTGTCCCGATCGGCCGCACAGTGGTGGCAATGCGTCGTACGCTCTTTACCTATGCGACACAGGTACTCACCGAAGCAGCCGTGCCCGGTGAGCACCTGTGTCAGGTGGAAGTTCAACCCGCCATGGCCCCTGTCCACCCATTCGAGGAGACAGAGGCGGATGGCCTCGATGGTCCGCCTGCCCGGCACGTTGGCCCCCCGAGTTGCCTTTTCCAGCGTCGGAGGGCTTTGCGCCGGGCTAGGGCTCGGATCCGTCCTATGGTCCCAGCCGACAGAGGTTCACCCTTATCGCGGAGCCTCCTTAGGCGGGTGTACGTGTCAGCGTACACCCTGGCAAGGAGGTCCGCAGGGATCATGCCGGCCAGGACCGTAGCGGCTGCATGGGACACGGTCCGATACGCGCGGGTGAGACGGTTGGCCATGACACGCTGGGCGCTATTAACTAGCGCCCGTATGCGACGACTGGCCCCCATTTTACCCGCCCACACTAGGGCCCCGTAAAGGGCCATTGAGTGGACCGTGTTGGCATACAGCCGCCTCACCATTGTCTTTGGACCACCGAGGTTGGGCAGGAGACAGGCAAGCGCGCCCGCCATCCTGCCCAGCTTGGGGCTGAGTCGACTAAAGTGTTCGACAAAGCCCCAAGTGCCATCCAGGGTGAGGCCCAAGTACTTCAGCGCGGGCCCCACCACAACGCGGGTGTCTTCCACCTTGATGTGGGCCTGTGGGGGCGGCCCCTCGGACCGAGCGTGCAGGAACAACGCTTCGGTCTTGTTGGGAGCCACCCTCAGGCCCAGCGCCCGAATAGAGCGTAGGACGCATTCGACCACGTTGGCTTGGCCCGTCGCTTCCCCCCAGTCGGCACCCCCGGACAGCACTAGCGTGTCGTCCGCGTAGCAGACGACTGTGCTGCCCAGGGGAAGGGCTATCCTAAGGACGCGGTCGTATGCGAAATCCCACAACAGGGGTCCCAAGATAGACCCCTGCGGGACCCCGCACCGCATGCCCCTTCCGCGCTGGAGTCCGTCTCGGTCGACGAACCCCAGAGTTCTCTCCCGAAAATAGGCCCGGACAATATGGACCAGGTAGAGGGGAAAGCGGTGATATCGCATCGCCTCCTTTACCCGGTCCCAGGGGAGGGAGTTGAAGGCATTCGTAATGTCTAACGAAACTGCCGCAACTACCCTCTCCTTTTCCATCTCGGCCTCCGCGAAGGCCTTCACACGGAGGATGGCGTCCACCGTGGAGCGACCAACGCGGAAGCCAAATTGAGCTTCGCTCAAGTCCGGACCCTCCCGAGAGAGGTGCCGGACGAGGCGGGCCACCACTATTCTTTCAAAGAATTTACCCACC
>NW_022639652.1:208169-211992 GCF_010583005.1 Odontomachus brunneus
TCTCCTTTACCCGGTCCCAGGGGAGGGAGTTGAAGGCATTTGTTATATCTAACAAAATTGCCGCAACTACCCTCCCCTCCTCCGTCTCGGCCTCCGCGAAGGCCCTCACACGGAGAATGGCGTCCACCGTGGCGCGGCCAACGCGGAAGCCATACTGAGCGTCGCTCAAGTCCGGGCCCTCCTGGGAGCGGTGCCGGACGAAGCGGGCCACCACGATCCTTTCGAAAAATTTACCCACCTCGTCCAATAGGCAAATGGGCCTATACGCGGAAGGGGCGTCCAGGGGCCGGCCCACCTTGGGTATGAGGACAAGCCCCGCCCTTTTCCACCGACTGGCGAAAGTACCCGTCCTGAGGCACCCGGTGAAGATGTGCCTCAGGCAGGCCCCGACATCGGCCAAGACCAGGGCCCATGCTCGACCCGGGACCCCGTCCGGTCCAGGGGCTTTTTTCGCCCCGCCGAGCCGGCGGGCAGCCCGGGTCAGCTCGTCCCCGGACACCTCCCACTCCTCGTTCCAGTCCGGCGGGGGACCCTCGTACGGAAGGGGCGGCGGCCCCTCCTCCGGGAAGAGGGCCCCCACCACATTATCGAGGAGTGGGGGTTCGAGACTTTCCGTCACAGGGGGCGCCCAGGGTCTCAATCTTTGCAGGATTATCCTGTACTGGCGCCCCCAAGGGTCCTTGTCCAGGGACGTGAGCATATCCTCCCAGGATCTGGCCTTGGCCTTCACAGTAGCTACGCGCAGGGCTTTCCGTGCGGCCCGGAAAGCCCTGCGCGCCCTCGTCGCCTCGGCGACGTTTTCAGGTAAAGGTCCTTTTTTTTTTTTTTTGATAACTCAGGGGAAAATGCATTACGCATCCCCCGGAGACCTGGGGAGGTCACCGGGGGTATGTGGGACTCCCCTCCCCCTCTCTAAAAAGGAGAGGAGGAGGTATACCTACTAAAAACCCCTGAGTGTGTCCTTCACCGCGCAAGTAGGGCGACCTCCTGGCACCACCTTTCGGCATTCTTCGGGGGGCCGCCCTGCGTTAGCGTTATTGCGCTCCGAACCCTGGGGTGGGGAAAGCGGCGGGGCATAGCCCCTCCCCGGTCGCTCCCCCCCTGCCGTGAGGCCACACTTGCCTTATTGCGCGGCGAAAGGCGGACACAACACCTCTTGCCGCGCTCCTCCCGATGGTAGTGGGAGGTGGGTCTCCCAAACCAACGTCACCGGGGGTGGGTAAGGTCACCCCCGGTCGTGGTGCCTACTGGCAGCGGCGCGGTGCGACCCTACACCGCGCCGCCTCCCTCCCGAGCCGCAATGGAGGAGGGTGCGCCCCCGCTCATCCCCGCCACGGCCGGTAGAGAGAGAGAGAGAGAGAGAGAGAGAGGGGAGACCGGTACCAAGCGGTTACGCCCAATACCGGCCCCCCGACGCCGGCCTGATGTTCGGCCAGCGCCGTGGCCCCGGTCTTGGTGGTCAGACCAGGGCCATCTCCACCTCTCGCGGACCCTCCGGGGGGTGAAGTCCCCCCGCAGACCCCGCGGTTGGTGGTGGTGGGGGAGGACCGGGCCCTCCCGCGGGCACCGGGCCTCCCTGGCCCGGAGCCGCGTTCGGCGGCCGGCCTCTACGGTGGCCCGGTGGCGGAGCGCCGAACCGACCGCCCCCCATCAGCGGGCACCCGGGACCACCCATCCGGTGACCCGGGTCCCGTCCTTCCTCACGGCACACAGCGCAGGCCGCACTCTCGGTGCAGACCCGCGCGGTGTGCCCGGCTCGACCACATCGGTAGCAAAGCCGGCTCCGGTCCGTAGACGCGGAGCAGGCCGCCCGGACGTGGCCGAGCCCCCAACACTGATGGCACTGGAGCGGGCGAGCCGGGAGCAGTTCGACTCTCGCTCCTGCCCACCCCAGGGCCACCCTCCCCTTGGCCACCACCCTGGCGGCCGCCGCAAGGGGCAGACGGGCCCAAACAGCCCCCTCCCCCCGCCAACTCCACCTGATGGGGCCGAGGCGAATTTCGCCCGGCCCGCACTTTCCCTGCTCCGCGAGAATCTCGCTTACCTCCTCGGGGAGGACCGACTCGTCAAAGCCGACGAGTCGGACCTCCCCCCACCTTAAGGGCCGCGTTACCGCGGCCCCCGGGAGCGACGCCCTAAGCTTCTCTGCTAGGGCGTCCGCCTCCCTCTCCTTTTCGGGTCCGGCCAGCCCGAAGAGGAGGCCACCTCCTGCGGCCCTCCTTACAAAGGCGGGCCGGACCACACCATCTCCCAAGGCGATATCGCCTCTCGCCTTGCGGAGGGCCTCCACATATGTGAGGCCCCCAGGCTCGAGGCGTACCGCCACCGCTACCGTCGCCGGCGGCGCCGGCAACGCACGAGGCGCTACCGGACACCCTCGAACCGACACCTTCCCTCCATCCCGTTTAGGACCTTTCCTTCTTCTGCGGCCCCGTCCTCCCACCGAAACCCAGTCCCCGCCGCGCGGGGAAGTCCCGGCGGGCGCAGCGGCCGCGACCAGCTTCCGCACAACGGGCAACGTCACAGCAGCCAGTTCCCGCATCGGTGACGTCGCCCGTTCTCTCATGTCGGGCCGTTCTTCCGGAAATGGGGAAACGGCCCGATCCTCCCTTGCAACTAATGCCGGAGACGACGCCGAGGATGAAGCAGGAACCCTTCTCCTCATCATCTCCGCAATCCTGGACCTCATTTCTTCCTTCGTCCTTAACAACAGTCTTCTTTCCTTAACCCATTTCTCCCTGTCCATTTCCCATTGATGCTCTTTTTCCTTCAGTCGCGTTTTCTCCGCCTCCAATTCCTTCACTCTTTCCAGAAGTGTATTACTCTCCGCCTGGAAGCGATTTTGTATCTCGACTATCCCTTCCAGACGCACATTCTCCTCTTTAATGATTCGTTCCAAATGGCCGACTCTGCAAGCAGAGACATGAATGATCTCCGCGCAGAACCGAGCCATATCTTTCGCACTTTTCCCGATGTTGTCCTTCTCGGTATTTGCCATCCTTTTGCTCCTCTTAGCAGTACCCTCAATCTCATTCAATATCTCTACCACACTCTCTCCCCTCCTGAGGATAAATTCCTGAAACGCTCTCGAACCCAGCGTTCCCGGGAGAGTAACCTTTTCCGCAACCTTGCCCAGGTACATGTCTACCTCACTCCTATTATCCTCTGTCCCAATCCCCGCCACATCATCCTTCATCTCCTTCCTTTTCTTCTTCTTCTGCACGCCTTCCTCCACGGTAGCCGCTTCGGCGTGCGGGCCCGTAAGCAACCCGCACGCCAGCCCGTCGCCGGATGACGACGACACAGGGAGCCAGGACGCTACCCCCCGTGCCGCCGGGCCCTGGGGCTCCGAAACCCCTGGGCCGGTAAGTTTGCTTCCGGTTGTCGACATTGTGATCCATCCTTTGAGTGAGTACTTTACCAGCCCTCACTCACGGGCGGGTTGTATTTCGGGGTTTTCCTTCCCCTAGGTCGGCTGCTAAAGAGCTAACGAGCCCGACCTACCCGTGCGCAAACTGTCAGGCCCTGCCCCGGAATAAGTCCGGACGGCCCTGACAGCCGCGCCCCCCCCCCAAATCCCCCTCCCCGTCGGCCCGTCCGGCATGGGTGACCCTACCGGCGTGGCCCGACTTCCAGGCAACTCCCCGGAATTCACCCATTTCCCCTCCCCGGCGCGTACCACGGAAAGAATTCCCGAGGCCGTTTGCCGGAAAGGAGAAACCCCTATTATGGGACCCGGGACCCCCCCATGCCAGGAGGCACGCCCCGAAGGACGTCCTCCCCAGGACACAAGGCGAACCCGAGCCCCATTCCCCCCCCCCCC
>NW_022639652.1:212002-212705 GCF_010583005.1 Odontomachus brunneus
CGAGGCCGTTTGCCGGAAAGAAGAAACCCCCATTATGGGACCCGGGACCCCCCCCCATGCCAGGAGGCACGCCCCGAAGGACGTCCTCCCCAGACACAGGACGAACCCAAGCCCCATTTCCCCCCAAATTGGTGCACTCTTAGTCCCCAGGCTCTTCCCGCGGCCCTCCCAAGAGTTGGACTCTTGGTACTGCCCTGCGGGTCGAGCCCAGGGGAGCCCCCTCACCACGTCAAGGTGGTGCACCCCGAGGGGGTTCAGGTAAAGGTCCTACTATATCCATTGATATTTTTTCGAAGGCTGAATATGGAGTGTCTGTTATTATCATTGGTTGTCTTGTCTTTACTCGAACTAATTTTTTAATTTGACATTGTAAACATTGTTTAATATAGTTTTGAATTTCTGATTTTAAATTTTCCCAGTAAAATTTTTGTCTAATTCGATTATAAGTTTTTGTTATGCCTTTATGACCTCCTATTGCTGATGAATGAGCTTCTTCTATTATATCTTTTCGCTTCTTTATTTCTGGAATTTTTACTAAACTATGGCAAATAATTAACTTTATTGGAAAACCATTCATTGATTTTTGAATTTGATTGAGTATTTGTTCCCATTTAATATTATCTATTTGTAATGTTTTTGCGACATTTAATGTTTTAATTGGATTTTGACTTAATGCATTTCTTAATTTAATGGATAAATTATG
>NW_022639652.1:212715-213089 GCF_010583005.1 Odontomachus brunneus
AATTTTTAATTTTAATTTGACATTGTAAACATTGTTTAATATAGTTTTGAATTTCTGATTTTAAATTTTCCCAGTAAAATTTTTGTCTAATTCGATTATAAGTTTTTGTTATGCCTTTATGACCTCCTATTGCTGATGAATGAGCTTCTTCTATTATATCTTTTCGCTTCTTTATTTCTGGAATTTTTACTAAACTATGGCAAATAATTAACTTTATTGGAAAACCATTCATTGATTTTTGAATTTGATTGAGTATTTGTTCCCATTTAATATTATCTATTTGTAATGTTTTTGCGACATTTAATGTTTTAATTGGATTTTGACTTAATGCATTTCTTAATTTAATGGATAAATTATGTAAAGTTTCATTGGTC
>NW_022639652.1:213268-213442 GCF_010583005.1 Odontomachus brunneus
GTGGACGTCTCTCTTCGCGACATCTCAGTATTGCGCATACTGAATATTATCGCCGACAGAACTTACTGTTGGGATCACGACTCCGCGCGAGTCGTCCGTGTAACCAAGAACTCCGCTGCCAGGGACGCAGCATATACACGCGAGCCGAGCTCGCCTTCACGTCCGCACAGGACT
>NW_022639652.1:213882-214773 GCF_010583005.1 Odontomachus brunneus
TTGCACCCCACGTCATCTTACGGGGCCGCTGGATAGCGGACTGCTAGCGACGAAGACCGCGGTCTCCACACGGCGAGCGGACATCAATCCGCATCCCGCATAACGAACCGGCCGCTCTCCACCCTCGGACCGTTCGAAACACCCAGTAAAATTTTTGTCTAATTCGATTATAAGTTTTTGTTATGCCTTTATGACATCCTATTGCTGATGAACGAGCTTCTTCTATTATATCTTTTCGCTTCTCTATTTCTGGAATTTTTACTAAACTATGGCAAATAATTAACTTTATTGGAAAACCATTCATTGATTTTTTAATTTGATTGAGTATTTGTTCCCATTTAATATTATCTATTTGTAATGTTTTTGCGACATTTAATGTTTTGATTGGATTTTGACTTAATGCATTTCTTAATTTAATAGATAAATTATGTAAAGTTTCATTGGTCATTTTATCTTTTATATCATTTTTACATATAGAGATAAAATTTATTTTATTTCCTCTTTTAATTGTTAATAAATTTCCTAATTTAATATTTTTAATTAGTGGTATTAAATTTTGTAATTGAAGTTCTTTTGCACCCTGATCACAAGGTTTTCCATCAGCTGTTAGAAAGTATAAATAATGATCTTTTCTCATAAATAATTGATCGCGACTATTTATTATATTATGTTTTTGTGACCGTGTAATAATTTGTTTATTTGTTTCAATATTTATTTCGTTAAATGTTTTATCAATATCTGGTTCCTTTTTTTCGTGGTCATCTATATTTTCTTCAGTGTCATCTTCATTTTCTTTTTATTTGTTATAGTCTTTAGTTTTATTTTTGTGTTGATCTAATTCCTTTGGTTTTTCTTCTTGATCCCTTATTAAATCTTCTAGTATTTGTAAAA
>NW_022639652.1:215074-215444 GCF_010583005.1 Odontomachus brunneus
TCTGTATATCGAGTTTTTTTTGTCATAACTTCAAGTTCTGGTTCTTCAATCATGTTACCACTTCTCGGTGACATTTCTAAAGGTTTTGGGTTTTTGTTCCTTTCTATTGCTTCCTCATCTTCGGAGCATTCTTCTATTTCATCATATGTGGGTTGAATAGGATATATTGGTATTGAAGGATTTCTTGAAAGAGCATCAGCATTTAAGTTTATTTTTCCAGGTTTATATATTATTTCATAATCATATTCTGCTAACTTAATTCTCCACCGAACAAGTCGTGAAGTAGGATCTTTCACATTATGCAGCCAAGTTAATGGTTTATGATCGGTTATTAAAATAAATTTTCTACCATAAAGATAAGGTCGGAAAT
>NW_022639652.1:215454-217214 GCF_010583005.1 Odontomachus brunneus
GGGAAATGTTGTACAGCATAAACTATTACCAATAATTCTTTTTCAATTGTTGAATAATTTTTTTCAGCATCATTCAATACTCGCGAAGCATAACTAATCGGATGGTCTTTACCAATTTGACCTTGACTTAAAATTGCTCCAATTGCTGTTCCAGAAGCATCTGTTGTTAAGAGAAAAGGTTTAGTAAAATCAGGATATTGTAATACTGGTTTTTTACATAATGCATCCTTTAATATTTCAAATGAATTTTGTTCTTTATCTCCCCAATTAAATCCATTTTCTTTTTTTAATAAATTAGTTAGAGGTTTGGTTATTTTTGAAAATCCTTCAATAAATCTTCGATAATATCCTGCTAATCCAAGAATTTGTTTAATGTTCTTTTCATTTTTGGGGGTTGGAAAATTTTTTACAGTCTCAACTTTTATTGGATCTGGGCGAACACCATCCTTTCTAATTATATGTCCCAAATGAGTGTATATCAGTTGGACACGGGGCAATTGGACACAATCCAATCACAAGTCGCTGTTCCAAGGGACCCTACAAATGTCTCTAATCACACGGTGCTGTGATTGGCTGTGTCCAAATGCACCGTGTCCAAGTGCACCGCTCCCATTCCAAATAAGTTACTTCTTTTCTTAAAAATTCACATTTTTCTGGCTGCAATTTTAAATTTGCATTACGTAATTTATTAATTAATTTTTCAAATTTTATAGCATGTTCAGTTAAAGAGCTTGAATATAATACTATATCATCTAAATATACAAAAATTTCGTTTCCTTGTATTCCGCTAAGTATTAAATCCATTAGTCTCTGAAAGGTTGCAGGTGCATTTTTTAATCCGAAAGGCATTCTGTCGAATTCATAATGCCCATGTGGAGTCGAAAAGGCTGTTTTATGACTATCTTCTGGATGCATGCGAATCTGGTGAAAACTTGAAGCTAGATCAAAGACCGAAAAATATTTTGCTCCACCTAATTGATCGAGAATTTCAGTTATATTTGGAAGTGGATATGCGTCGCCTATCGTTTTATTATTTAATTTTCGAAAGTCCAATACCATTCGCCATCGTTTATTTCCGCTTACATCCGTCTTTTTAGGAACTATCCATACTGGGGTATTATATGGAGAATCAGATGGTTTTATAATTTTATTTTCTAAAAGTTCATTTACTTGTTTATTTATCTCTTCTTTGTGAATTTCTGGAAATCGATATTGTTTTGTATTTATTGGAGCTTCATCAGTGGTTAATATACGATGTTGTACTGCATTTGTATGCTCTAACATTTCTCCTGGTAAATGAAAACAATCTGTACTTTTTTCAATTAGATTTTTTACATGTTCTCGTTCTTCTTTATTTAAATGATTTAGGCGTAGTAATTTAATTATTTGGTCTTTTCTATCTTGTTCTTTAATGTGATAACACGAGTTTGTATTTGTATTTGATCGTGCTTGTAAATTTGAATTTGTTTCTGCTTGTATTTCCAAATTTAATTCATCTTGACCTTTTGTTTCAAATTCTTGAATTGCAATGTTTGGCACATATATTTCATGATCTTTTTCGTTTGTATTTATTACTCTTAAGTTTGCTTTTCCGTTTTATACTGAGACTAAAGCATTACCTAAGTAAATGCCCTCTGTCAAAATCAATCGCGGAACATATCCTTCCTTTAATTCAGAATTAATAACATTGATATGAATTTGAGAAATAGATCTACTTGGAATTATTAAAGTTTCTTCTGGATCTTCTTTGGGCTCAAAAG
>NW_022639652.1:217224-217678 GCF_010583005.1 Odontomachus brunneus
TATCTGTTGTTAAGAGAAAAGGTTTAGTAACATCAGAATATTGTAATATTGGTTCTTTACATAATGCATCTTTTAGTATTTCAAATGAATTTTGTTCTTTATCTCTCCAATTAAATTCATTTTCTTTTTTTAATAAATTAGTTAGAGGTTTGGTTATTTTTGAAAATCCTTCAATAAATCTTCGATAATATCCTGCTAATCCAAGAAATTGTTTAATGTTCTTTTCATTTTTGGGGGTTGGAAAATTTTTTACAGCCTCAACTTTTATCGGATCTGGGCGAACACCATCCTTTCCAATTATGTGTCCCAAATAAGTTACTTCTTTTCTTAAAAATTCACATTTTTCTGGCTGCAATTTTAAATTTGCATTACGTAATTTATTAATTAATTTTTCAAATTTTATAGCATGTTCAGTTAAAGAGCTTGAATATAATACTATATCATCTAAATATAC
>NW_022639652.1:217688-225222 GCF_010583005.1 Odontomachus brunneus
CCCAAATGTCTCTTTTTAAACAACCTTGTTTAATTATATTAAGCCCTGATTCACTGTCAACTAAAAACTTTGAATTTTTCTTAAAATACTTGATAATTTGATTGTTGGTACATCGTCTATATTTGCTAGATTTACTGTTCGGAATTGGAAATTGTTTCCGTTGAGATTACTCGACTGGGGCATGTATTTTGCATTCCCGAAGCTGCCCCTTTCCTGTCGGGAATATATCTGTTTCCCTGACTTTGTGTAATTCGCTGATTATTATTATAAGCACGTTTCCTACATTCTTCAATTGAATGTCCAAATTTTTTACAATATTGACAAATTATTGGGTTTAATTGATTTTGAAAAATTAAGGGTTGATTATTGCGGAACATTTCTTGTCCAGAACCAGTATTTTGATTATTTTGAAAAGATTTATTATACGCTTGTCGAGAAAAATTTTGTGGGGAAAATTTATTTGTTGTATTTTGTGGAAACTTTTGTCTTATTGGAAATTGTATTGGAGCTAAATAATTTTGATTTACATGTTTTACGTTTTTTTGATATTGAATTGGATTATTGGAATTTATATGTTCAACATTTCCTTGCTGTTTTAGAATCTTCCTGCACCGATCAGCTGTGTGACCTTTTTTATGACAATACTGACATATGATCTCTACGGCATCTATGCGTCGAGTGGCTCGTCTCTCTGTTGTATTCTCTGCAAGTACGACTCGCCTTATCATATTTATAGTTTCGAGTTCTTTTTCCGCGTCAATTGCTCGGGTGTATATCAGTTGGACACGGGGCAATTGGACACAGTCCAATCACAAGTCGCTGTTCCAAGGGACCCTACAAATGTCTCTAATCACATGGTGCTGTGATTGGCTGTGTCCAAATGCACATTGTCCAAGTGCGCCGCTCCTCAATTGCTCGACTCTCAAGTTGTTCAAACGTTCCTTCTTTAGATATTATAATTTCTTTATTTAATCCGCGTAAGAAGCTAGTTTTTAGATGAGCCTCGATTGAATTTTGAAATTCTTCATTAATTTCACCAGTCTTTCTTTTTTGAGCGTCTAATATTCGTTTTTCTAGTTTTTGAACTCGATTCGCATATGTGGCCACTTTTTCATCTTTCTTTTGACATAAATAAGCTAAACGTACAGTACAGGATTCAATAAATCTGCTCATTGGAGGTATAACAAGTGAGGCGTTAAAAGCCATGGCAGCAACTGTTCGGGTGGATGAAGTAGACTGTTTTGTGGAGGAGATGAGTCATTTGACGGCTACAGTGTGTACCGAAGTGAAAGTATCAGCACCACCAAGCAGAGGGCCTTCAAATTTTAAATCGGTGGTTGGACTAAGAGATAGAGTGTGTAAAAACTGTGGAAGGAAGGGTCACTACCACCAGGAGTGCAGGGCGGTACAAGTGTGCTTCGCCTGCAAGGAAAAAGGGCATCGTATATTTGAGTATCCTAAGATGAGGAACCGAGATCAGATGATGGTTCCTAGAAGGTCTGCGGCATCGGTGTCTACGGCGGCAGTGCGGCAGCAGGGACAAAAAGAGAAGGAGACGTCGTCGGACCAGGCTTCCTCGGTGTTGGCGATCTCTCAGCAATGGATGGTCCCGTTGAGTGAACCGTATTTATACGTTTCAGAATTAAATGGTAGACAATGTAGAATTAAAGCACTAATAGATACTGGTAGCCCAGTTTCGTTTTTAAAAAGGTCTTTAAGCGATTATTATATGGTTCGGTTAGAGAATAAATGTGTTACTGGTGAAGCGCGAAGATTCAATACTTTGTCGAGTCATGCGGTAGAGATAGATAGAATAACAAGGTCAAATATTAGGTTGACGTTAGCGGCGAATGTGTTGTTTCCTATCGAGTTTAACATTCTTAGGTCTAACGATTTTGAATTCGACATGATTTTGGGGCGTGATTTCTTAAAGAATAAGTTATTGTTGTCAATCAATCTTTCGTCCGAAGAAAAGGATAATTGTTTTGCTGAATTTCCGAGTACGGACGTTTACGTGGTATCGGATGAGAGTTTGACGGATCAAATAATCATAGATTTTGACACGAATGTCAAAACTAGGTTGCATCAAGTGATCCGACATGTAGAAGAAAGTGATACCACTGGTTTGAATGATGATTATTTAGTACGCGTCAATTTATTTGATCATTTAATTTATTCGTATGCCCCACGGAAGTTTGCATTTGGAGAAAGAAAACAGATTAGAGAGATAATTGATGATTTGATAGATAGGAAGATCGTTAAACCAAGTACTTCGCCATATTGCGCGAGAGTAGTACCTGTACGTAAAAAAGACGGACGATTGCGGTTATGTGTTGATTTAAGACTGTTTAACGATAGAGTATCAAAACAGAGATACCCTTTCCCGTTATTTGAGGATTGTTTGGCTTGTCTGAGAAATCATAGTGTTTTTACATTATTAGATTTGCGAGATGGTTTTCACCAGATAAAAGTACATCGGATACAAAGTATTTCGCTTTCGCGACCCCAGATGGTCAGTACGAATATACATGTCTTCCTTTTGGATTTTGTGAATCTCCAGCGGAGTTCCAAAAAAGATTAATTCAAATACTACAACCGTTGATAAGAGAAGACGGGAGCGGTGCACTTGGACAAGGTGCATTTGGACACAGCCAATCACAGCACCGTATGATTAGAGACATTTGTAGGGTCCCTTGGAACAGCGACTTGTGATTGGACTGTGTCCAATTGCCCCGTGTCCAACTGATGTACACCCAGAGAAGACAAGGTAATTGTGTATATCGATGACATTTTAATTCCTTCTCGTACAGTTGAATCGAATTTAGATACATTGGAACAAGTATTGATAATCTTAAAGTACCACGGGTTTGAACTCAATTATGGAAAGTGTCAATTTCTTCGAAAGAAAATTGAATACTTGGGATATACGGTATCAAGCAATGGTATTACGTTGAGTTCCAGACATACGGAAGCCATAGAGAAATTTCTTATTCCTAAAAACGTGCATGAATTACAGCGGTTTATGGGGTTAGCTAGTTATTTCCGACGCTTTATTAAAGATTTTTCATTGTTAGCAGCCCCATTATATTAACTATTAAGAAAAACATCAGTCTTAGAGTTTGATGACAAGTGTAGAACAGCGTTTGATAGTTTAAAAAGAAAACTGACGTCATACCCGGTTTTACGATTGTACAACCCGAAATTGGAAACGGAGTTACACACAGATGCGAGTGAGTCAGGGATAGCAGGTATTTTATTATAGAAACAGAGTTCCGCACAATGGGCGCCAGTAGCTTTTTTCAGTCAGGCCACGAATAAGGCTGAAGCGAATTACCACAGCTACGAGCTGGAAATGCTGGCCATTGTTAGAGCAATAGCTAGATTTCATATTTATCTGTACGGAATTGAGTTTCAGGTAATAACGGATTGTAACGCATTAGTTCATGCGGTAAACAAAGCGAATTTAAATCCAAGAGTGGCAAGATGGATCCTAGCATTGCAAGACTATCGTTTTAAGGTGTCTCATAGACAGGGTGCGAAAATGATGCATGTTGATACTTTGAGTAGAGCTATAGCATATGTAGGGCGGTTACCGTTAGAACGCGAGCTAGAGTTCAGGCAAATGGAGGATGCTAGACTTGCGGAAATAGCAAATAACCTAGAATTTCAAGAGGATACGAAATTCAGGTTGATTGATGGGTTAGTGTATAGAAAGAGCGACGATAGAGATAGGTTCGTAGTACCGGAATCTATGGTTAGTGCAATCATTCGTTGTCATCACGATGAAATGTCTCATTGCGGGTTGGAGAAAACAGTTGAAGGTATAACCAGAACGTATTGGTTTCCTTCGATGAGAAAAAGGATTAAAAATTACATTGATAATTGTGTCACTTGTCTGATAGTAAATTCGTCCGCGAATGTCAAAGAAGGAGATATGGAGATTGTGGAGACGCCGAATAAGCCCTTCGAAATATTGTATATAGATCATTTCGGTCCGTTACCTCGAGCGGAGGATGGTTCGAAATTTATTTTCGTAATTGCGGATGCTATGACATGGTATACATGGTTCTTTCCATCATGCACAACGTCAACTAAAGAAGCCTGTGATGTAGATTTCTGTTTAATGTTTTCGGAATACCGAAGAGAATAATTTCGGATAGGGGTACAGTTTTCATGTCGCGTGAATTTACTGTTCTAGTTGATGAGTTTGAAATAGAGCATTGTAAAGTAGCAGTAGCGTCACCATAGGCGAATGGCCTGGTAGAGCGAGCGAACAGATTCCTAAAATCTTGTTTAATACGACAGACTGAGGAAGCTGATGAGTGGAGGTTGCATGTAGAGCATGTGCAATATGTTGTTAATAATACGTTTAACTCAGCGATTGGAACCACACCTTCTAAACTTCTGCTAGGATATGAACAGAGAAAGCATAGAGACGCTGAACTCTCACAGCTGGTAAATAAGCTTGCTGAGGTGGATAAAATTAGAGTCGATGACAGGCAGCAATGTAGAGATCTTGCGATTGAAACAACTAATAGGTTAAAGCATTACAATAAAGGGAAGTATGACAAAAGACACAAGAAACCGTCTAAATATAAGGTAGATGATCGTGTCATGATAAGAAACAAACAAGTTAAAGTAGGCGAGAGTAGAAAATTGCAACCCAGTTATAGAGGTCCACATATGATAGCAAAAGTGTTAAATAAAAATAGATATGTAGTGACAGATATATCAAGTTTCAACATATCATGTAAAGCGTACAACTCGATATTGACACCTGATAAATTGAAAGCATGGATCAAACCAGTATTATCGTGAAGGAAGTTGTAAGTTAAATAGCGAGCGACCAGATATTATTAAGTGTAAGTAGAATTAAGTCGAAATATAGTTAAGTTGCGATAAAATTTGTTTGTGATAAATAGAGATTAAATAGTGAGTGTATGAGAGTTAAAAATTATTCGAGGACGAATAAAATGTCAGGCTTGCCGAACTGTAAGAAATGATTCGCGGCATCTAGCGTTGATGAGTAGAGGCTAGTGAGATAGCAAGGCAGGCGGCGCTGGCATAAAATTATAGCGTGGATAAAAAGAGAGAAAAAGGAGAGAAAGGGGGCTTTTTTGACCGCAAGCCGGTTGCATGTATCAGGAACAGTGAAGAGTTAAGCAGAGAAATATAGAAGCATTAGAGATAGTGAAAAGTAAGAAAAAACAAGTACGCGTTAATAGAAGGATAGTGAAAGGACGTATAGCGATTGAAATGGTGTAGGCGGAGGAGCGATCGCGGAAGAGGAATCCTCGATAGATGCGTGCGGAAATTAATAGCGAAGAAAGACAAGCGAGTTGGATGCAAAGAAACTGTGTTCCAAGGTCGATGGAATGTCGGTCTTAATGTGATAAACGTTCAAATATATTATCGTACTTTCGTTATTCGTTATATACAGTGAATGATCATTTTTCTAGGACAATCCTGACATTTACAGTACCAGACTTTGTAGTAGGTCATCGGAACAGAACTGACGAGGTTAGCCTCTCTTTTGGGAAAATCTTACAGTACTTTTAATACTGAAAATAAGTAATTAATCAATGATTCTTAGTATGATATTTCTATAAGGGCAAAGAAAGGGAATTGGTGTTAAAATAGTTTTTCATATATAAAATGTTCACTAGTATCAATAATAAATAGATTTATGCGAAGTATGTTTTATACTTAAGTTTGTATTATGTTTCTAAAATTCATATACAGTTCTAATAAACTCAATCGCATTATTTGAAAGCCATTTAAGGTAAATCCTAGTGATTGAATATTATCGTGTACCGATAATTCAATTATTAATAATATATTTGTGTTTGTTAAGATGCTTATCAATGAAACAAAATCACTAAGTAACTAAATATTTCTTTTCATTTATTATATTGTTTTGTATATTGAAAAGCATTTTAATAAAGAAAATACAAAACTAATATGTTAATCATTGGAACATATATGTTCAATGGGACGTTCACCTTATTCTTGGATTTTGATTTACATATTTGAAAGTGCTTTACTTACATTTGAAGCAGTTAGAACAGTATATATGACAATCAAATATGACATCAAATAGACATTGAAATCGTCAAACCGTTAACCGACGTCAATTTGATATCATTTTGACGTCAATCAACGAATCATTTTTCACTAGGTATATAGATGTCACAAACATGAAATTTTAAATAGCTCAGTGGAAACAGCGGTTGTCTGGCAAGCGGAAGATCCGAGTCCGATCCCAGCCGAATCTGATGTTTTTCATCTCATATTAAAAGTAGCATTAAAAATGGATACCTACAGATACACACACAAGTACCCCCGGCCAAAGTTTCTGAACTTTCTTTCGTGCGGATACAATAAAATTTATTAAATCCGAAGAAATATTTTTGAGTAGAAGGAATTCTATATGAATACTCTAAGAAGTTCTGAGGAACTCCAATCATGATGCATGTAACTTCCTAAATCATTCTTATAGTATTCCTCCACGAATTCTTAAGGAAGTACAATTCAGGAAAGGAGAAAACTTTAGGAACACTTAAAGAATTCATCGTGCTATCTGGATATATCCCAGAAGTGAGTATTATTCGACCATCGGATACCAGCAAGTGACAGAAACAGTTTAAAAAAGAATGCACTATGGCAAGAACTATGCAATTCATTGGGAGGTTACAGAATGTTTTATGTTTTCTTTATTTTTAGCAATACTATATAATAAATATAACTTTGCAATTTTGCGGCGTAGCTTCTGCTTTTTAAACACATACCAACATTGCTTTAATGAATTTAATAACTGAGTTATAATAAGAAATAATTTGTCCGATTTCATATTAAATATAACAGATCTTAAAGACACAGATCAGCTCTCTTGCTTTGTTGAGTTTTTCACTTCATTTTGAGGTTATGTTTGGATTTCTATTCCGCGGAAATGTATTTTCTACTGTCCCATGCTGCGGAAAACGCGGAAGCGTAATCTGTGCGTGCCAATAATATACATTATTCCGATAGATACTACAGAAGGATATATGGGAAAAATCTTGTTATTGGTTAAGCGCCAATTGCGCTTCTGCAAGTTCCGCTCCATGGGACATAGGAAAATACATTTTAGCGGAACGCAATTGACGGAATGTCTATTGGACAGTTTGTTCCGTCAATTCCGCATTCCGCATGTTCCACAACCATGGGACCATTAGGCTGAAGTCCCATGGCATGTATTTTCCGCATATCGCGTAATCAATAGATTTCGACGTTTAGTATTTCTGTTGGAACTTCTAAAAGAATAGAAAAATGTGATTGGTTACGCGGTTACACGTTACGCGAAAATACGTGCCATGAGACTTCACCCTTAGTATCAGTTAAAGAAGTAGCGCAGCAGTTAAGATGATAGACTAGAAATCTAATAGCGAATTCGGTAACTTGCACTAGTGCGCACTGAGTGCGCATTAAGGCTTGTTTACAGTACATTCTTATATTTAAGATCGTGTCTTAAATACATATTTAAAAATATTTTAAC
>NW_022639652.1:225232-225340 GCF_010583005.1 Odontomachus brunneus
CAATTATTAATAATATATTTGTGTTTGTTAAGATGCTTATCAATGAAACAAAATCACTAAGTAACTAAATATTTCTTTTCATTTATTATATTGTTTTGTATATTGAAA
>NW_022639652.1:225350-227800 GCF_010583005.1 Odontomachus brunneus
GGTATTTGAAGTTCTCGAGTTTACGTCCGACTAGTACTGAATAAAATTGTTAGGTGTGAAAATAGTGAGGAATCAAATAGAAGAGCTAAATTTTATTTAAAATCAACATAAACTGACTAGTTGAAGATATAAATTATTTTGTTATTAATTGCTCGTTAATATAATGTTCTGTACAAGGTTTTTGTAATGTTAATAAAGTGAGTATAGACGAACATTTTCGTGTCGTTAGAAGGTTAATAGCAGGTTTATTAACCTCCGTGTAATGTTACCATCTTACAATTTAAGGTTGCTATAACCTTATGGCAATATTAATGTGCTATGAGAGAAGGTAAAGATAGATTTTATAGATCGTAAAAAATATTTAAGGATTATAAAAATTTTAGAGTTTTTAAAGCAAAGAAAGGATGGGACCTATATAAAATTATAAATTAAAATCAACTTACGATAATATAGGCTTCAGTGAATTGACAAGAATGAAGTATAACTCTCAATGGGAGCTGTAGTGCGTGAGTAACCTGGCAAAGTACCGAAAATAATTATTTTACTTAATTCAAAGTGAAATAATAAAAAAGACAGCGGCGGTATTAAAAAAAATTAAAATAATTGGAAGGATTCAAATAAAAACAATTAAATTTGATTAATGAAAATAATAATTGAAGAAATAAATTAATGAAAAGAATTCACGTCGAAATCAGATGTTAAAATTGTCGCATTAAATAAATTGAGCCTAAAAAAAGTTAAAATGCGTTCATTTAGGGGAAATCCACCTTTAGTAGAAAATGAACGATTGACGAAGAAATAAACGCGATCACTCGAAATAAATCCACACTCGGTGGAAGCAACCGGCTTTAAAATTGAAGAAGTTTTACAAAACTTATAATTTATAAAAGCTTACGTACAACTGTAGTATACGCAGTCAAATACAACGATTGCCTCAAATGGTAGCACGCACAGTGACGGGTGTATATCAGTTAGACACAGAGCAATTGGACACAGTCCAATCACAAGTCGCTGTTTCAAGGGACCCTACAAATGTCTCTAATCACACGGTGCTGTAATTGGCTGTATCCAAATGCACCGTGTCCAAGTGCACTGCTCCCCACAGTGACAACTCGCCGCAAGCACTCGTGAAAAGGGAGAGACTCTTGACGGAATAACTACGGAGAATTAACGACGTTGTGTCATCGAAGACTAAAGGAAGATTAGGAGTGTTGCGCGTAGAAAACGCTGGGTTTTTATAGGAGTGAGGAATAAAAAGGAAGTAGAAATGGTGGGAAGAGGGGGGGATGACGTCGATCTTCGGTTTGTCTTTCGAGTAAGGCGATCCGGGATAGTTGCATAAAGGTCGTTCTACATTAGTTGCAAACCGATCGCAAGCAGACGCAATTCTTATTGCGACAGCCAATCAGAAGCATCAATGGTGTTATTGATGCTTCTGATTGGCTGTCGCAACAAGAGTTGCAATAGATTTGCAACTAATGTAGAACGACCTTAAAACACGGCAAGCGCTTTGAAGAGAGATGTTAAGATTAGCGAGAGCGAGTTGGTGATAACCATGGACATAGTATACATGGACTCCGAATACCCTATGTTCTGTCGTCTAATAGAAAGAAGTCAACATCTAGAAAGAGAGTGATAGTTTTCTTCCTATTTTGTCACTTTTTTGTTGCGCGTGCATCCATTTCTCGTTTCCATAATATTATAGAGCGCAACAATACCCCGACTAAACTGGCAAGTAAAAGTCTTAAATCTTACTGCACACTTCGTCTGTGCAGGAAGAGACAGAGAACAGAGGGGCTGTACATATTGGCTTCTCTTTTCTGACTGTATGCGGAGTCTATGTATATTATGTCTATGGCCTTTTTCTACATGTTGGCTTCATTTTTGGCCGTAAGCGGGGTCCATGTGCTACGTCCATGATATCAACAGGATACAGATGGCTGAGATATAGAGTAATATAAGGATCGGAGTCAACATGATGCCAAGGAGATTAGTTGGAAGAGTTCGTCGTCAACAGTTCTAGCTACACATTGTCATTTTGCACACATTAGGTATCTCAAAATTATGATAATCAAATTAATTGATTACCACAATGTCGTTGAAGACTATCTCCACGGTGAGTACAGGTCTTACGTTGCCCCTCCATGCCGCCACCTTACCGTGGTGGAGGGGTACCGGCGATCCGATGAAGGCTCGGCTGCAGTACCTCTCGGCTCCGGCCGAAAGGGAGGCCCCTACCTGAGGATCGCTGGCGAACGGCGGCAACGGGGAAGGAAAACCCCCACAGAAAACCGGACCGTGGTGGGCTGCAGCCCCGCGGTTGCTAGAGAGGGACGTAAATCCCTCCACTGCAGGGGAGCCCGGCGACTCCCACAGGGCCGATGGGCCCAATCGCTGGTAGGGGTAGGCGGCCCTGACTCCAATCGCCCGGCCGGCTGGGGCCGTTAGGT
>NW_022639652.1:227810-228033 GCF_010583005.1 Odontomachus brunneus
GCAAGATCGGAGGTGTGGGACCCCTGAAACCGGCTCAGTCCATTATGGACTGGGGCGGGAGTAGGGGGCTGGAGTCCAGTGCCCCCTGTGCGGAATTCCCGGGGGGCCAGAGGCATAGGTCCTCTCCCGGCGAGTACGCCGGGCATCCTCCCTCTTCTAACGGAGGGGGAGGATGGGAGATACACCGGAGGACCGAGCCGTCGGGGCTGGTGGGATGAACTAC
>NW_022639652.1:228043-230901 GCF_010583005.1 Odontomachus brunneus
GTGGGATACACTACCAATGGCTGAAAACACCATCGTAGTAAAGGAGGGCAAGGCCGCCACGTCATCGGCGGTCTTGGAGACCACAGGCTCGCCTGTGGTCTCGATTGAGGCTGCAGTTGCAGCCTCGCAAGAGGGAGGGAGTGAGGGCGTGCTGGCCACCAGCCGCCCTCAGGGGGATACCGGCGAAAAGCCGGCGAACGGGAGCGATGAAGGATGCGGAGTGCCCAGTCGGGCGGCTTCGCCCTTCGTCCGCCCACAAAGTGTGGAGAGGCGGCGAACAAGGTCCGCCTCTCGCGGACGCGCGTCGGCCGGAGGGCGGGAGAATTCTCCTTTCCTCCCGGGCGGCGGGCGGGACGAGGCAGTGGCCACGACATCGGCGGCGGGAGGTATTGGCGGGGAAGCAGGAGACGGCCGGAGTAGGTCGCTGTCCCCGTCCGGGCAACTGCGCCGATCGGCCAGAGCCGTAAACGGGCGGAGGGGCTCTGGCTCCAAGAGTGGAGTCAGCGCCCTAGTCGCACAAAGCGACAAACTCGCGGAGGAGGAGGGGGAAGAGGCGCTATTGAGGGAGATCCAGGATCCCTCAATCAAGCCGTCAACCCAGAGGGCCACCCGTGCGGCGGAGGAGGAGATCGGGATCCTCAGCGACATAAAGGCGCAATCTACGCCCGAGATCTCGTCCATGGCGCTCCAAGCCGTGGACGAGGTCAAAAAGGTCGCTGAGAGGTCCCGCCACCTTCAAGGGGCCTACCGGGGGGCCCTGTGGAGCGCAGCGGCCAGAATGACCGCGTGCAGCCTCGCCCTCGTGCAGAGGACCAATGACACCGACGGGTCCGGCACGGGCGAGGCCGCAAGACGGAAGGCGACGGCGATCGCGGAGGAGCGCGGGCGCCTAATAGCTGAGAGCGAGCTACTCCGCGTGCAAGTCGCCGACCTAAAGAAGCAGCTGGAGGAGGCCCGCAGACACGGCCCCTCCAGCGGCCAACCGGGAGCAACCTCGTCCCCTATGGAGGTGGACGAGGAGGGGGGCGACAGCTACGGGACTCGGCAGCGTGGGGGGCACAACAGCAGAGACTCCTCCGCGGACCGGAAGAGGAAGAGGGCGGGACCTCAGGATGAGGACTCCTCTTCCTCTTCCGTCGGGGGTAAGAAGAGGGCATCCCGGCGGATTCTATCCACCTCCAGTGACGAGGAGATGGTGACGGAGGGGACCGCCGGGGCCATCAGGGCCCTAATCCCGACCTCCGAGGAAGCGGAGGTCGGGAAACGCTGTAGGGAAGAGGTGGCGCGTGATATGGCGGGAGGGACGCTCCCCCCGGGAAACGCGCCCCCGTTGAAGGCGCGTGGCGGGGGTGGCAATCCGGCATCTGGCGGCCGGAGGAAGGGAACCGCGACGGTGGCGAAGACAGGCGGGGGGACGCCCCGGCAAACGCAGTCGGAAGACCACCGGAAGACTCGCCCGGATGAAGGGCTAGTCTGTGGGAAGACTAGCGGGGAGCTAGACGCCTTGGCGGCGGCCCTAGTTCCCCGCATAATTGAGGCCCTGCGGGCCGAACTCCCCGGGTTATCCGGGGGGCGACCCGCACGGCCTCAGATGGCCTCCCAGAAAGGGAGGAGTAAGACGAATATGGAGGGAGGGGCAAAAAATGCCCCCCCGACCCCTCCGAACCCGTCTCGATCCCCGGCAACCTCTGCCCCCAACAATGAGGGGGGGAGGAAGTCGGGGAATAAGAAGAAGAAGAAAAAGAAGAAGAGCAGCGGGGGTGAACATCAGCCTACAAATGAAATGGCTGCCCCCCGCTGCCTTTGCGGAAGAAGTGGGCCCCCCCCTCAGAAGAGGACCGCGACCTCGCGGCCCTCGGGGGCCCGTGATAGCCCTGCTCCCTCTGAGACCGGGTTCGAATCTTGGGCCCGGGTGGTGGGGAGAAAAGGGAAACAAGGAGGAGAGAGGTCGAAGCAGACCTCTCAATCCGCCCCCCAAAGGCCGCGGCCCAAGCAGGGTACCGTGGCTAAGGGAGGCGGGAAGGAGAAGAAGATCCCCGGAGCTACGGGGGGCGGGAAGAAACCCGCCCTCCCCAAGGCTCCTCGCGCCGCCGCGATTACGGTGAGCTGCCCCGCCGGCAGCTACGCCGACGTGATGCGGCGGGCAAGGGGCCAGATCGACCTGGGGGAGCTAGGGATCGAGGACCTCAGGACCAGAAGGGCAGTCACCGGGGCCCTGGTCCTGGAGGTCCCCGGTCCTGAGGGACACGCCAGGGCGGACGCCCTGGCCAGTAAAATGGCGGCCCTCTTCGCCGATAGAGGACGTACGTATTGCGCGTCCGACGAGGAGGGCCAACATCCGGGTCCGCGACCTGGACGATGCGGCCACCGTGGAGGACGTTATCTCCGCGGTGGCGGTCGCCGGGGGCTGCGGGCCCGGCGATTTGAAGGCCGGGGAGATCCGCCCTGGACCCGACCGCATGGGGACCCTCTGGCTGAGATGTCCCCTTGCGGTCGCAAAGAAAGTAACGGACGGGGGACGTATCCGCGTTGGGTGGTCCCGAGTCCGAGTGGAGGCCCTGAGCAGCCGCCCCCTCCAGTGTTACAGATGCCTGGAGTGGGGCCACGTCAGGGCCTCCTGTAAGAGCAAGGCCGACCGCAGTGGCCTTTGTTACCACTGCGGTTCGGCCGGCCACAGGGCCGCGGCGTGCGACGCACCGGCGACTTGCCCGGTGTGTCGTGACGCGGGGCGGCCCTGTGGCCATAGAGTAGGAGGCCCCGCTTGCCAAATGGGCAAGCGGGGCAAAGGGGGTCGGAGTGGGAGAAGGAGACGAAAGGCCTCCAATAACCCTCCCACTTCGCCCCCAGAGAAAATTCAG
>NW_022639652.1:230911-231796 GCF_010583005.1 Odontomachus brunneus
CCCCCCCCGACACCGGAGGGAGAGGACCCAAGTCTCGCGACCCCGGCCTCCCCCGCGGGCCCTGCCCCCAAAGAGCAGAGGACCCCGCGGGCGGCCGGGGCCAGCAAGAGAGTGGGATCGCGGGAGAGGGATAACCCAATTGAGGGCCCCTCTCCCGCGAAGAAGTCGGGGGAGGGTCTGGAGGGGTGCGGGGCTAAGCCGTAATGGCTACCCGCCTCCTCCAGGCCAATCTTAACCGCGCTCGCGGAGCCCAGGGGCTCTTTATGCAGTCCCTCCGCGAGCGCGGTTGCGGGCTGGGTATCGCCTCCGAGCCACACCTCATCCCCGAGAGTCACCCCACCATAGTGGGTGACGTTGAGGGGCGGGGTGGTAAGTGCTCGGTGGCGATATTCTGGCAGGAGGGAGACGCCTCTCCCCCGATCTCATTCGTGGAGAGGGGGAGAGGCTATATCGCGGTCGAGTGGGGGCCCTGGACGTGGTGGGGGTGTATGCCCCCCCCTCGTGGAACCTCGCTCACTTCGAGCACCTTTTGGGCCGGCTGGGGGACCTCATCTTGAGGCGCCCCCAAAGACCGGTCCTGTTAGCCGGGGACCTCAACGCCAAATCGGCATTATGGGGGTCCTCGGTGGGGTGCCGAAGGGGCGGGGTGTTAGAAGAATGGGTCGCGTCTCATGGCCTCTGTACCATCAACAGAGGCCGGAGGAGCACCTTTGTCGGGCCGCAGGGGAGATCGGTGATTGACGTCACCTTTGCGTCTCCCCAGGCGGCCCGACTCATACAGGATTGGAGGGTGGTGACCAGCGGAGAAAATCTCACGGACCACAGATACATAGTGGTCCGGCTGGTCGCCACTCCGGAGGAGGTGCTCCAGAGGCGCGGCCAAGG
>NW_022639652.1:231806-232207 GCF_010583005.1 Odontomachus brunneus
AGGTGCCGAAGGGGCGGGGTATTAGAAGAATGGGTCGCGTCTCATGGCCTCTGTACCATCAACAGAGGCCGGAGGAGCACCTTTGTCGGGCCGCAGGGGAGATCGGTGATTGACGTCACCTTTGCGTCTCCCCAGGCGGCCCGACTCATACAGGATTGGAGGGTGGTGACCAGCGGAGAAAATCTCACGGACCACAGATACATAGTGGTCCGGCTGGTCGCCACTCCGGAGGAGGTGCTCCAGAGGCGCGGCCAAGGGGGGGGCAGACCACAGAGATGGGCCCTCCGCCAACTCGACCGCGACAAGCTGGCGGCCGCCCTGATGGCGGCCACTTGGTCGGAACCGGGTCCCATACCGGGAACCCGGTCCGACATAGAGGAGGAGGTGGCCGGGATACGGGA
>NW_022639652.1:232217-232957 GCF_010583005.1 Odontomachus brunneus
ACCGTTGTGAGGGAGGGGGTTGTGTTGGCGGTGTCCCTCGACATCGCCAACGCCTTCAACTCCCTCCCTTGGGACCAGGTGGAGGCGGGATTAGCCCACTTCAGGGTTGCCCCCCACCTGGTCTCAATAATAAGGGACTACTTCCGGGATAGAAGACTGGAGTTCCGCAATAAGTCGGAGCTCCAGTGCGGAAGGGCAGTGTATCGCGGTGTTCCGCAGGGGTCCGTGCTAGGACCCCTACTGTGGAACATCGCATACGATCAAGTCCTCCGTCTTGCCCTCCCCCCCGGCTGCACCGTCGTCTGCTACGCCGACGACACGATGGTGTTAGCCGGGGGCAGGGGCTGGCGGGACGCACTCGAGATGGGACGTCTGGCGGTGGACCAGGTGGTAAGCTCCCTAAGTAGAATGGGCCTGAAGGTGGCCCCCCTTAAATCGGAGATCATGTTTATGCATGACGGCTCCAGGGGGGCCCCACCTAAGGCCCGAATCCGGATTGACGGTGTCTCCGTGAGGGCGGGTCCCACGATTAAATATCTGGGACTCGTCCTGGATGGCACATGGGGGTTCCAGAAGCACTTTGAGCTTCTGGCCCCCAAATTGGGCAGGGTGGCCAATATGTTGGGTGGCCTCCTGCCCAATCTCGGCGGCCCAAAGAGGAAGGCGCGGCGGCTATATGCTGGCGTCGTCCACTCTATGGCCCTTTACGGGGCCCCGGTCTGGGCGAGCGCGATGGCGAC
>NW_022639652.1:233774-236135 GCF_010583005.1 Odontomachus brunneus
CAACTTTGCTTCCGCCGTTTTTTTCCGAAATTCGAAGCTTTATTATAAAAAACTGGTTATACATTTATGATTTAAAGTATTGTCCATCGCTCACTATTTTCTCCCATCTTTTGGGTACGAATCCCGCGTCGAAAAAACTGGTCATCTTTTGAGGCAATCCACGAATCGATCTAATTTTTTACTTCTTCATGAGACCGGAAGTGCTGGTCAGCCAGGCCGTGTGCCATTGATAGAAACAAGTGATAGTCAAAGGGAACAACGTCTGGAGAATACGGCGGGTGGGGTAGGACTTCCCATTTCAACGTTTCCAAGTATGTCTTGACACTTTCGCAACATGGGGTCGAGCATTGTCATGCTGCAAAATCACTTTATCGTGTCTCTCGTTGTATTGCGGCCATTTGTTTTTCAATACTCGGCTCAAACGCATCAATTGCGTTCGATACCGATCGCCTGTGATTGTTTCAGTCGGCATTCACAGTTCATAATACACTACGCAAAGCTGGTCCCACCAAATACAGAGCATGACCTTGGAACCGTGAATATTCGGTTTGGCCGTTGACGTGGAAGCATGGCCGATAACTCCCCATGATTTTCTGCGCTTATTGGGGTTATTGTAATGAACCCATTTTTCGTCCCCAGTCACAATGCGATGCAGAAATTCCTTCCGTCTTTGCCTTTCAAGCAGCTGTTCACAAGCAAACAAACGCCGTTCAACATCTCTCGGCTTCAATTCGTACGGCACCCAATTTCCTTGCTTTTGAATTAGTCCCATGGCTTTGAGGCGTTTTGAAATGGCTTGTTGAGTCACTCCCAATTATCGTGCCAATTCTTCTTGATTTTGATACGAATCTTGATCAAGTAATGCCTCCAATTCTGCATCTTCGAAAATCTTCTCTCTTCCACCGCTATGCCGGTCTTCGACGTCAAAATCACCGTTCTTGAAGCATTGAAACCACTCACGACACGTTCTTTCACTAATAGCAGCCTCACCATAAGTATTTGAGAGCATTCGATGAGCCTCAGCCGCAGATTTTTTCATATTGCAGCAGAAAATTAAAACCTCCCGCAAATGACGAGAATTTGGCTTGTAAACTGACATTTTCAATCGAGAATAACTTTATGATGCAAACACAAATCGACTAATGTTTCTATAGGGTTATGTTGACAGATGCCCAAGTATATGATCTATTTATTCTGAAGTTGGGACGCGTTCCGAAATCCACAAAAAATCGGTGCACAAATCTTTTAGACCACGAGTGTACATGATAAAACCTATGTGTTGCATTTGAGTCCCTGTCTTATATGCACGGTGGTGACAGGTGACATACATACATATATATACAGGGTGTCCCACAACTGGTAGAACACCTGTTAGGGGTAGGTAGGGGGTGCAATTTGGAACTGAAAGTTCCTCTTCCATTTTTGGATCCGACGATTAGTTAATGAAATATTTATCAATTAAATCTGCCAATCACTTAGCACCCTCAGTGAACGTTCAGGGACGAGAACGCCATGGACGAAGAACGCCATGGACTTCTTAGAGTCCCTGCTTGTCTGCATTTCTCCTCTTTTTGTACACACACTAAAATCATTCACGATTCTCAATCACCAACATGCAGAAAACCTTTAAATCACCCGTGCACTCGAAGGAAGAATACCACAACATACCCTCCCTCTCCGGTACATAAAATACAATCACTCCGCTCACTTACTAAAAATATTAAATTACCCATGCACTCAAAAAACCCATACATCATCCTTACACATTCAAAACTTCCCACCCTCCTAGCGCCGGTCAGGTAGCCATCCACACTACTCACTCACTCATCCATATTTATTCCTCTGTAATAAAAAAAGGGGAGAAAAATGGACAAGCAGGGCCTCTGAAAAGTCCACGGCGCCCTACGGCCCTGAGCGCTCACATAGGACGCTAAGGGATTGGCAAGATTAATTAATATCTTAATTAATTAATATCTCATTAACTAATTATTGGATCCATAAATGGAAAAGGAACTTTTAGTTCCAAATTTCACCTCTTACCTACGTTTAACGGGTGTTCTACCAGTTGTGGGACACCCTGTAAATATATACAAGGTGAGTCATTTTAGTCTATGGATCCGAATATCTTCCAAATTACGGTATCTACAAAAAAATGGTTTAGATAAAAGTTGACCAGGACAAAGGGGGTCATTCAATTGTACCATTAGTTTTGACCTTGAGGTCAATTTTGAAGGTTACTTCAAGGTCACGATGGTTTTTTCTAATGGGACACCCTATTTTTGACTGCGGATTTCGAAAGAGCGGAAAATTTTACATCAAACTTGTCTTATGAAAAAATTGTTTTTGCGACCTTGGAAAGGT
>NW_022639652.1:236310-236468 GCF_010583005.1 Odontomachus brunneus
TACTCACTTCTGCATAATTGAAAAATTTACTATTTAAAGTTGCTTAAATTTAAAAATTCCAAACATACATACAGGGTATGTAGGTAATTACATTCATAAGTTACCTTTTCAGAATGGCTGATTATAGTCCTAATGAGATTGTTGATATTATATTAGTT
>NW_022639652.1:236950-237280 GCF_010583005.1 Odontomachus brunneus
ATAAGTAATATCAGAAAAATTTGCTCTCACATATATACAACATTTAATATGATTAAAAGCAGCAACAATAAATCATATATAAATTCTTTACTTAAAATGTTTACTTTTAATAATATCTACTGACAGAAGCATCTAGTGTCATGTCAACTCATTTTTGCAATAATTACAAGTTTAATTTTGTAATAAGTTGTGTCAAGGAACGCGCTCTGACATGAAATACTTATAAGATTATTAACAACAGATGCAAAATGTATTGCACCAATGGAACATATACATCTGGTCAATGATGGCAGAATAAAGATGCGGCCCCATATTAACAGGAGTAAATGT
>NW_022639652.1:237660-238022 GCF_010583005.1 Odontomachus brunneus
CCAGCAAAACCAATCCAGCAAAATCCACCTTCCAATCCCAGCAAAACCTTCTTGGCCGTTAATCTGGGCTTGGCGATCGTTTGGGCCGGCTCACCGCGATTGGACCACGATCTTTTTCTGCTGTTGTTCTCGTATGTGACCCATTCTTCATCACCAGTCACCATCCGCTTCAAAAATGGGTCGATTTCGTTACGTTTCAGCAAAGAATCGCAGGCATCAATTCGGTCCAAAAGGTTCTTTTGCGTCAATTCGTGTGGCACCCATACATCGAGCTTCTTCTTGAGACCAGCCTTATGCAAATGGTTCCAAACGGTTTTCTGGCTAATCTTCAGTTCCTGGGCAATGGAATAAGTGCTCACATG
>NW_022639652.1:238233-240008 GCF_010583005.1 Odontomachus brunneus
TTAAAATTAACAAATCTGTATAATTTCATAATTTTTTCACAAATTATTAAGAATTTTTTAGAATTTCTGTCTGTTTCATCTATAGACATATATTCTATATGTGCAAAGAAACGGTAAGTTTCTTATAATTCAAAACTTACGACATTATTCGTTATTGTTATAAAAAAAAAATATAACTGCGTAAATGTGTTACTGTTACAACTGTTTTTAATTAAAAAGTAACGTTACCAAATCGTAAGTGAAAAAAAAACTGTTATGATATTACAGATTTTACTTTTTCAACCTAGTGAGAACGGATACATTTGAGAACAGCGTGCACTTTGCACTTAGAGCGTAGCATAGACATAACAAGAATAGACCGAGCGTTTCCAATATTTGAACAACAAAACTGAGGTACAAACAGGTAAACAAAGTTACATAAAAGAGATAGAAGGTGAAAACAGTATCTCTTTCTCTTTCTAAATCGCACGATAAAAAAAACGGAGATGTAACCTCCGTCTCTATTTATGTCGCAGTTCGGCACTCATTGCACATGTCAGCCAGTTTTTTATTTGCTCCGACACGTCCTATTTCCCCTTACCTCATCGTCCCACGCGCAATGAGTCTCAAGTAGATCGTAGGTTCCGCACGATGAGATAAGGAAGAATAGCGCGAACTGGAGTAACGAGTAATATGTTACTGTAACGATGCATATCGTTACGTAATAATAACAACGCAAGCCGAACACCGCGAACCGAAAGCGCAAGAGGACAGCGCGTCCTCCAAAACAGTAAACAGCGCGACCGCCGAACAACAGCGGTAAATATCGAATCAAGCGGGATTCGAGATATATAAAATGCCGCGTAATCGTAATCGACAGATTCGATCATCCGCTCTCGAAAGAGAATCAGAACCGATCCACCGCTCTCGAAGGAGAATCCGATTCCGATTATCCGCTCTAAGAGAGACCGACTCCGCTCCTGGCAGATTATTGTTCGTCGATTGGCGACTGTAGTCACTCCGCTGTCGTTGCACGGATACGTGTCATCGACATTTGATTCTACTCCGCTCCGGGTAGATTACTGTTCGCCGCGTAGCGACTGTAATCATTCCGCCGTCGGCTCACGGATTCGTGAGGCCGACACAGATAAGTTTCACAGTACAGCTGGCCGCATCTGAAATTGCGTCCGAACGAGCCGAGCTCGTCGAATCATACAGGAAACTCCGAAGGCTAAGGTCCCGTGTACGAGGACCGACGGCCGCACTGCATACACCGAACCGATTCCAATCTCCACGATAGGAGATCGAAGGGAGCGCCACTAAGGCCACATCCCGCGTGCAGCTACGCTGCAATCTCAACGCCTGCGAACATTATATGACTCCGAAACACCGTTAAACATCGCTGGGAAAAGTGTCCACCGCACTTAAGAGACACGACGCCGAAAGAAACGTCAACAGCATAGACTCGCGAAGACGCGACACTGACGTCGTCCGCGCCCCGCGCACCGCGCGTCACATCACCAAATCCGCGTCTAAACAAACCTCTGTCAGGCGATACAAACAACCAAAGCCAAAGGCGTCGACACGTATTGTTCGATATATAAGGTGTTCGGAAAGTACCGGAACCCCCGAATATCAGGAAAAATATAAGTTTTACAAAAAAATGTTTCAGACAAAAGTTGTGGCGTTTAAAAAGATGTATTTACTGATCACATCAGTTTGACCTTGGGTTGCGTAGCGAAGGTCAGGTCAAGGTCACATTAATTTTTTTAAATGGAACACCCCATTTTTCATTG
>NW_022639652.1:240589-241978 GCF_010583005.1 Odontomachus brunneus
AGAAAATGAAGCAGTGGATATACACACTACCAAAAGACGAAATAATAAAAAAGATGGCTGAATTGGGATTGCCGACAGAAGGGACACTGGATGAATTGAGAGGAAGACTGAGCAAATTTGTGTCAAATAATCCGCAAGCTTTCATAAATGGGGAGGAAGAAGAAGAAGTAATCCATGCATCGGAAACAATGCAAAGTGTCCAGCAAGACATAATAGCAAAGACGATTAACCAAATGAGGAAATGGGGATGCCAATTTGATGGCAAAGACCCCATCTCATTTTTAGAAAGAATCGAGGAGTTACAAAGTAGCTACAGCTACACAGATGAACAAATGTTGCAAGGGCTGCCGGAACTATTGAGAGGAGGAACGCTCCACTGGTACCGGAATAACAGAAGTACATGGAGAGAATGGAAAGAATTTATAAGAGCATTCAGGGAGCATTTCTTTCCATACCGCTTTGAATTCCAAATGAAACAAGAAATTCAAAGAAGAAAGCAAGAACCGAATGAAATTTTTCGGCAATACGCCACTGATCTAGCCACATTAATGAGGCGAGCAGGAGGATTCTCACGCCGTGATCATATTGATCAGATTTACGAGAATATGTCACCAGATTTAAAACTACATATCCGAAGGGAAAGTGTACATACACTTAGTGAACTGGAAGCAAGGGCGGCCGAAATAGAAGATATTGAACGGCAGCGATTAGCGTTCCGCAAGGATACAAAATCGACACCTCGAATACCAATAACAGCCGCATTATACAAGGCATCAGAGTGTTGCTGGCGGTGCAAACAGAGAGGTCATACGAGAAGGATGTGCCGTAATGAACAGAGAAAATTCTGTTCACAATGCGGTAAAGACGGTGTGCTGACAAGAAATTGCCATCCAAGACCGGGAAACTAAGATCGGACCGGGGAGGAAGGCGAACCCCGGTCGTAAAAGCGCCGAAAATTAAGTACACACCAAGACCGCAGATAAACATAGAAATATGTGGGGAAGAATTCGAGGCACTGCTTGATACAGGATCCGAAATATCCTGCATCAATCGGGAAACAGCAGAAAGGATATCGGGAAAAGTCGATTATCAAGTAAACCAGGCAGGTACACAAAGAGTTCAGTTAGCAGATGGGAAAAGTACGCAATTGATGGGAAGTATTTACCTACCGGTAAAAATAAATGGAAAACATTACGAACATCGGTTCCATATACTACCAACACTGGAAATGGCAGCGTTGATCGGCGTAGACTTATGGGCGAAAATGGAAATACCAATTCCGTCGCCGAATAAAAAGCCACAATTACGATGCAACACAATGACGTGCACCATCTCAGAAGGAATGGAACCACGAACTAAAGAAGAAGAGGCACGGTTAAAGAAATTCTT
>NW_022639652.1:241988-243735 GCF_010583005.1 Odontomachus brunneus
TATGACCCTACCGGTAAAAATAAATGGAAAAAATTACGAACATCGGTTCCATATACTACCAACACTGGAAATGGCAGTGTTGATCGGCGTAGACTTATGGGCGAAAATGGAAATACCAATTCCGTCGCCGAATAAAAAGCCACAATTACGATGTAACACAATGACGTGCACCATCTCAGAAGGAATGGAACCACGAACTAAAGAAGAAGAGGCACGGTTAAAGAAATTCTTAAAAGAAGAATTTCGGAAGTTCGAGAGTGTCAAAGGACCGACGGACATGGCACGGCACAGCATAAAAATCAAAAGAGGTACCAAACCGATTAAACAAAGATATCGACCAAGGAATCCGGCAATGCAGGAAATAATAGATCGAGAAGTGGCAGAAATGGAAGAAAATGGAGTAATAGAAAGCTCACGGAGCGCATGGAGCTCACCGATCGTCATGGTCAAGAAAAAAGATGGTAAGCATCGATTCTGTGTCGACTATAGGAAGGTCAATGAAGTAACAGAACGGGATGCATATCCTCTACCGCAGATAACAGCAACGTTAGACAAACTCCGAGGAGCGACGTACTTAACAACGCTGGATTTAAAAAGTGGGTACTGGCAGGTGCCATTAACGGCCGAGAGCCGACCGATCACCGCCTTTACAGTACCTGGCCGGGGGCTGAAGCAATTTAGAGTGATGCCATTTGGGTTGCATTCGGCACCAGCAACGTTTCAAAGACTTCTAGACACCGTTATAGGACCGGAGCTAGAAAAAAATGTGCAAGTATATCTTGATGATATTATAATAGCAACGAAAACTTTTGAGCAACATTTAAGTGTGCTGAAAGAAGTTTTTACACGGCTTAGGGAAGCAAAACTCCGATTAAATGCTGAGAAGTGCCACTTTTGTCGTACAAGCTTGAAATACCTGGGGCATATAGTAGATAAAGCCGGAATCAGAACAGATCCAGAAAAAACGGATGCAGTAAGCAAGTGGCCAACGCCAACAAAAGTTAAGCATATCCGACAATTTCTAGGAATGGCCTCGTGGTACAGGAGATTCATCGAAGGTTTCTCAAAAATTGCTGCTCCACTAACAAATTTAACAAAGAAGAATGTCAAATGGCACTGGGGACCGGAAGAAGAAAACGCATTTCGGCGGTTAAAGGAAACATTAGTTTCGGCACCAGTTCTCGCCTGTCCAAATTTCGATTTAAAGTTCACACTACAGACGGACGCGAGCAAGCATGGGCTCGGAGCAGTCCTAACGCAGAATTTCGCGAACGGAGAGAGAGTCATAGCATACGCTAGCCGCTCACTGAACAACAGTGAGAAAAACTATAGCGCGACGGAGCTTGAATGTCTCGCGGTAGTGTGGGGAATACGGAAGATGCGTTGTTACTTAGAGGGATACGATTTCACAGTATTAACCGACCATCAGTCATTAAAATGGCTACAAAAACTAGAATCGCCAATAGGACGCGTTGGAAGATGGAAGTTTGAGCTC
Organism: Odontomachus brunneus; assembly: GCF_010583005.1. Lineage (NCBI taxonomy): Eukaryota > Metazoa > Arthropoda > Insecta > Hymenoptera > Formicidae > Odontomachus > Odontomachus brunneus. The sequence continues at coordinate 243,484 of NW_022639652.1, forward strand.
CAGCAATATAGCTTTGAGATCAAATACAGAAAAGGGAGCTCGAATAAAGTAGCTGATGCACTCTCTAGACGACCAGAAATTGCAAGTATAAACAGGGAAATACAGTGCCCATGGTATCTTCGTGTATATAATGAGACAAGGGAACAACCACAGAGGTCGCCGGACTATGAAATTAGGAATGGCAAGTTGTATCGCCACATCCTACATAGTCTCGATTTCAAAGAAACACCGGATAGTGAGCAGTGGAAGGAA
>NW_022639652.1:244066-247534 GCF_010583005.1 Odontomachus brunneus
GGCAAGTTGTATCGCCACATCCTACATAGTCTAGATTTCAAAGAAACACCGGATAGTGAGCAATGGAAGGAATGCATTCCGCACGAACATAGAGCCGAAATACTAAGGTCGTATCACGATGATCCAACAGCAGGGCATTTAGGCATTGCAAAGACAATATGTCGCATAGCAAGATTATACTATTGGCCAGGAATGCTGAAGGAAATAAACAAGTATGTGCGAAAATGCGGAAATTGCAAGGCACATAAGGCAGCACAACGTCAACCGGCAGGGATAATGCATGCGACAAATGTGCAGCAGCCTTGGGAACAAGTCTCGATGGACCTAATTGGACCTCTACCGCGATCAAGTAAGGGACACACATGGGTGTTAACGATGCAAGACCGTTTTACAAAGTGGCTAGAAGTCAAACCTCTGAGGAAAGCGACAGCAACAGCAGTTGCGCAGGCAGTATTAGAGGAAATAGTGTACCGTCATGGAGTCCCGAAGATACTAGTCTCGGACAACGGTACACAGTTTAAATCCGGCAGCATGAGAAAGCTGGTACAAGAATTGGGAATCACACAGCGGCTTACACCGGTTTGGACACCGCAGTGTAACCCCGTAGAGAGGGCAAACCGCACGGTGAAGACCATGATCGCACAATTTGTGGGAGAAAATCACCGTCAGTGGGACGCTAATTTACAAGAAATAAAATTTGCGTTCAACACGGCAAAGCAAGATACCACCGGGTTTTCACCCGCGTATCTCAATACAGGCAGAGAGCTGTCTGGACCGCATTTCCGGGAAAGAGAGCATACAGAGTCACAGGTACCAAGCGAAATAGGGAAACGACTTGATGCAGCATACGAGTTAGTACGTATAAACTTAGCCAGAGCATTCCAGAAGCAAGGGAAATACTACAACCTACGCAAAAGGAACTGGAAACCGAAAATAGGCGATGTGGTATGGAAACGGAACCATGCGCTCTCAAGCAAGGAAAAAGCAATAAATGCAAAACTTGCTCCTAAGTTTTTAGGTCCGATGATAATAAAAAGAATCATATCTCCCGTAATTGTAGACTTACAGGACGAGAGAAAAAAATGGTATAAACAAGTACATATACAGGACTTGAAAACAGAAAGGGACCCCGATGACGAGGAAGGGGTAAGCGAAAGCCAGAAATAAAAGGGGAGATATCAGAGCGGAGGGTTCAATAGAGTAAAATCTAGCGGAGCAGCTACATCGGCAGTAAGAAAAACCGAAATGGCAAAACCGGTAAGGAAACAAATACTAGACTGGCTCGAAAATTGGGAGCCACCGGGAAGAGACGGTGCTACGGTAACACCACCTACGAAAAGTCCGGACACGATAGAATTTATGGGGAAGGCAATCAAATATGGAAACAACAGCGCCTCCGAAATAACGAATCAAGCTAAAGCCATCGTCGAGAATCCACCAACATCAGGCGGGGAAAAATCAGTAAGGAAAACAGTGTACATTTCAAAGGGCCGAAGCTTCGAACTACCGCCCTATGCATCAGCATCATCGTTAATATACCACAAATACATAGAAGGCGAGGTATGGCGAGTGAGCTTTTACAAGTCCGGAAACATAAAGGAGGTCCGAAAAGTAAATAAAACAAAGGAATAAGATCGATATAAACAAGAGACCAAGAGCACGAGAACGATTCGGTTACTATCTGCACGGCTAACAGGATGGAAGTCGAAATAGAAGAAACAATAACTGAATTATTAAATACATGGGATGAAAAAGAGGCCCAACTCCTGTGGGACAGTCTACTGACACAGGAAACAGGAGGCAAGACCCTACCACCAGGGAAGAAACCACCGCGGGGAACGGAAAGACAAAGAGAAAAGGGACCTGCTATACCGTGCCGCAAGGCACACCCGTCAACACTAGCAACAGAAAGAAAGCGCTGTGCATTAATGGGAATACCGACACCAACGCACACAAAGCAGAAAGAAAGGAAAGTGAGACCGGTACAAGGAGGAATCAACCGCACCAATCAGAAGGTAACACAGAAACTCCCGGAAGTACACAGCAACATGAACACCGGAAGGACGCTGCAGCTAAAAAAAGAACAAATCGAACAACCAACAGAAAAGCCGACCATAAAATACAACATCAGAGTAACACCACCAAGGATTATACAGTGTGACAGGAAGAAGGGCGACAGAGCACCGGTTCGAGTAGCGCTAACGGAGGAGTTAGTGTTAGAAGTTCCATACAACTCCGCACACATCTCGCGGGCATACCGTAGATACGATAATGGAACGTTGTGGGTGGTTAAATTCCATCCCGAAGGTATCATAAAATCTGTACGTAGTCGGGTCGACCACTCGCGAAATGGCGGGTGATGTAACGATGCATATCGTTACGTAATAATAACAACGCAAGCCGAACACCGCGAACCGAAAGCGCAAGAGGACAGCGCGTCCTCCAAAACAGTAAACAGCGCGACCGCCGAACAACAGCGGTAAATAGCGAATCAAGCGGGATTCGAGGTATATAAAATGCCGCGTAATTGTAATCGACAGATTCGATCATCCGCTCTCGAAAGAGAATCAGAACCGATCTACCGCTCTCGAAGGAGAATCCGATTCCGATTATCCGCTCTAAGAGAGACCGACTCCGCTCCTGGCAGATTACTGTTCGTCGATTGGCGACTGTAGTCACTCCGCCGTCGTTGCACGGATACGTGGCATCGACATTCGACTCTACTCCGCTCCTGGCAGATTATTGTTCGTCGATTGGCGACTATAGTCACTCCGCTGTCGTTGCACGGATACGTGTCATCGACATTTGATTCTACTCCGCTCCGGGTAGATTACTGTTCGCCGCGTAGCGACTGTAATCATTCCGCCGTCGGCTCACGGATTCGTGAGGCCGACACAGATAAGTTTCACAGTACCGCTGGCCGCATCCGAAATTGCGTCCGAACGAGCCGAGCTCGTCGAATCATACAGGAAACTCCGAGGGCTAAGGTCCCGTGTACGAGGACCGACGGTCGCACCGCATACACCGAACCGATTCCAATCTCCACGATAGGAGATCGAAGGGAGCGCCACTAAGGCCACATCCCGCGTGCAGCTACGCTGCAGTCTCAACGCCCGCGAACATTATATGACTCCGAAACACCGTTAAACATCGCTGGGAAAAGTGTCCACCGCACTTAAGAGACACGACGTCGAAAGAAACGTCAACAGCCTAGACTCGCGAAGACGCGACACTGACGTCGTCCGCGCCCCGCGCACCGCGCGTCACCTCACACAAATCGGCGTCTAAACAAACCTCTGTCAGGCGATACAAACAACCAAAACCAAAGGCGTCGACACGTATTGTTCGATATATATTGTCATTATCATCAGCTTAGTATTTTAAATATATTATTCATTATTATTTTCTTAAAACACTGTTTCTCAATTATTCCGCCTATCACGAACCCGATCCGACAAGCGATTCAAA
>NW_022639652.1:247544-247897 GCF_010583005.1 Odontomachus brunneus
TTTCTTAAAACACTGTTTCTCAATTATTCCGCCTATCACGAACCCGATCCGACACGCGATTCAAACCCGCAACGAATCGCGGTTACAAATTGCTCCGACACGTCCTATTTCTCTATTTATGTCGCAGTTCGGCACTCATTGCACATGTCAGCCAGTTTTTTATTTGCTCCGACACGTCCTATTTCCCCTTACCTCATCGTCCCACGCGCAATGAGTCTCAAGTAGATCGTAGGTTCCGCACGGGACGATGAGATAAGGAAGAATAGCGCGAGCTGGAGTAACGAGTAATACGTTACTGTTTTTCGTTACTCATTGATCAAAGTAATTTATTACCATTACTCGTTATCCATTGA
>NW_022639652.1:247907-251567 GCF_010583005.1 Odontomachus brunneus
TTCTCGTTACGCATTGATCAAAATAATTTATTACCATTACTCGTTATCCATTGAAAAAATAACTCATTACAGTAATGCTTACATAAAAGTAACGAATCTTTATAATTTTTTTTACAAAATTGTGAAGATTTAAGATTTAAGATTTATTTTTTAAGATTTCTTTTTGGCTATTCTATACTATTCTATATATATGTATTTTATATGTGCAAAGAAACGAAAAATTTTATCTAAAAGTTATGAAATTATTCATTATTGTTATGTAAAGAATATAACTGCGTAAATGCGTTACTGTTACTACCGCTTTTTATTATAATCTAAATCGAAAATCGGCCGAAATATGTCACATGTGCTGAACTCTATTTTACGTCTTCAGATCTCGGGGTCATATACTCGGTCTATTCTTATATCAATGAACTAAAACGTTAGGCAGACATATACGTGGCTCTCGATTTACGTTATTCTTTTTTATACATGGTTCATACAGAGTTCAGTGTTAGAATCCATGTGACGAGGGTCATCACACAAATAGACAAAGCGTCTCTGCCTGCGTAAACGCAGAGAGAAGAACGCTGTATCTTAGATCTGGCAACTCTGCGCTGCGTGCCTACAATCAAAATTCTATCAGTGACCGGGCCGCGTCGAACATACACTGCCATCTAGCGTCTGTCCTAAACCGATGCGTATTACATTGCCGACGCTTTCGAAGTTCGCAATCGCGTACAGCATCCCCTTAAACGCTAGCACACATATCGCTTATTACTGGAATTCTCTTTTTATTTAAACTATCTATTAAAATTCACTTACGATGTCTTCATAATGTTCCTGAAAGTCTTCTCTATGCCGCATATTATGTATTTGAAGCGTATGAGCTCTAAATTTGTCACATGAAACTAAATATGACACTTGTATCGCATTTTCAATAGTAAATACAAAATTTTTTGTTGATTCCCTTATAGAAATGTAATACTGATAAGTAATAATTTGGCCAGTGATAATTACTGTCGTTCAATAATTTTATTACTCGTACAAGTAATAAAATTATTGAACGACAGTAATTATCACTGGCCAAATTATTACTTATCAGTATTACATTTCTATAAGAGTTTCGATGCAACTTTTTAGTAGGCAGCATTCATTATCGCTTATACTTTCACGCTGTAAAAGCATTTGCAGTTTTATGCCTGCAATTAGAAAAAAAGAATATTCTACGAAAACGAGCAGCATCGCCTTAATAAATGCTATACCTTACATAGTGGCGTTAATTACGTGATATCTCTGAAGTTCGAAGTCTGACATGAAGGTAAACCGACTGAAGCGCGTAATTCAGTAGCGTAGCAATATGATTAAACGGACATACTATAGTCCTTCGTGGCGAATAGTTTCCCATAAATTGAATAGGTCTGTTGTGAGGTATAGATCCCGTCTATTTTTAAGCAACGTAGATTCGCGGACGAAATGGGATCGATTATTGCGAGGCTGGTGGGCATGCGAAGTAACCATTCGAGCCCTTCCATCGGCATCGGGACTTTCGTCCCGATCGCGAGACGATAATTTCTAAATTAAGCAACCGCACCACGTCGCACAACTACTACCATGACTCATGAAATGACGTACGTTCTTTCGTCGCGGTCGCCGCGACGTTATTAACATCATACCTTACCCTGAAGCCTTATAAATGTTCTATAATACTCCCTCGATCGAATATGGCTCTTGTCTCTCTTTTTCTAGTCTTTACATTATAATGCCAAGTAATTTGCTGCAAAAATAGTGAATATTTAATTTTCCTGAATGTTTTTCTCTCGCTGAAAGAGTCGAAAAGTCGTTTATATAGAGAGAAATTTATAACAAATGTTACTATAGAATTTTGTAATCAAGGAACATAACGAGATGTCCTGCTTTAATTTATTATTTTCCTGTTTCATCTGTACTATTTATATTTTAAGAAACGTACTATTTAAAAGTTAATTTTAATATAACCATCTAATATACTGATAGTTTATTTTCCTGCATTATAAAACAAAGTATAATTAAGAAGAAAATTTCTATTCATGTAAAAAGTTTTAATATTCTCATGATGTAGTTAATAGTACACGTTATTGTTTATAATGACGAGCATCAGATCAAGCTTTAACTTAAAATGTATCAGTAATTATGCATAATACAAAGAGAGAGAGAGAGAGAAAGAGAGAGAGAGAGAGAGAGAGAGAGAGAGAGAGAGAGAGAGAGAGAGAGAGAGAACTGACACCAATTTTAAGCTTTGAAATATCTTGTTAAAGTCATGACTTAGAGTAACCTTCGAAAAGTTTTAATCGTCACTTATTGTTTACTAAACAGCTATTAACAAATCAAGTTGCAAGAAAATGCCAATTAACATTAGTACTCAAGGACGTAATTCTTGATTTAAAATTAAAAATTTTGCTCATCTTTGACTTTCAATATATAGTATGTCTCATTTCAAGTGAGATTTCTCGAAAACCAAAGATTCCACCGCAAAATGTTTCAAATAAAATTTGTATGATTTTAAAGGGGACATTTTATAGTTATTTATTTAATCTTTAATGACCTTATTAGGTTCACGTGAAGATCAACTTGATATTACTTGATATTTTTAAATACTATCACATAGTTTTTTAATACAAATTGATTCCTCTGATTATTCTGCATTCTGCAAAAGTAGTAGAATTAATCGTCGAAGAATAAATATTTTCTAAGATATTTTATATTTTATTCTTACTATTCTTTTTAAATACAAAACATAAAATATCTCATAAGCTATTCATTTTCCAACAATCTTACTATAATACTTTTGTATATAAAATAATAACAGAAATCGATCAGCGATATTAATTTTAATATACTGATGCATTAATGAAATTTCAAAGTGCAACAAAATTTTGTTTAAGATTTTTCTATTTCTCTTACAACAATCGAATCCACTCGTTATTCTATTGTTATGTCCCTCGAGAATTACGCAATAATATAAAAAGAATGCTGACAAGGCAAACAGTCTCGAACATATGCTCTGCTTCCCATCTGCTGATGAAATCATTGAAAATCAAGTGAGTAACATCCCAGATAGCCAAACCTGTGCGAGCAGATTTTACGCAGTCTGTCAACAGTATCTGTTGACAGAATGGCAACAGACTGCACACAGAAACTGTAGCAGTCTCTGACGACAGATTGGTGACAGACTGCGCGCAGAGCCTGTCGACAGATTCTGACGACAGACTGACGGCAGATTGCGCGCAGATTCTGTTTCCTAGATAGGCTATTTAATTCTATTAAGGGGGGAAATCCAATTAGAACGAGGAAAAATAAGCTATTTTCAAGAATTTTTTTGTAGGAGAAAGAATTTTTCTATATTTTTCAAACTTAAACATTTATTTATATATGTTTTGGACTGTCCATACGTATTTTTTTTTCCAAAAATATTTAAAAATGGCGGACATATGAAGCATCCCATTTGGCAGGTACGCGTGCGAGTTGCTCAGCTGCTGGACAAATGGCGTCCGTGATATTGATCCTATAACAGGCAGCGAAAAAATTCTTATTATTTATACCCATAATTCGTAATTGAACCTAAAAAAATTGAAAAAAGTCAAAAATTTTGAATATGAAACGCTTATGAAAATAAATTTCCATTTTTTGACGTTTTCTCTG
>NW_022639652.1:253355-260496 GCF_010583005.1 Odontomachus brunneus
AATGTTGTTATGTCATTAAATCCGATTTAACCGTCATGCAATAAGTATTGAAGGCAGCAGCACCGAATAAAATATTAGTCTCGCTATGTAAATAACTTTTACAGAATTTTTTTGATGGCTTATTTAAAAATATATCATGCTTCGATTTTGATAAAACTTAATAGAATCTGAACGGGACGATCGACCAAATTAATTCGCACATCTAAAAGTACAGTATTTTATTAACATGATAGAAAAATGTCATTATCTGCTGTTTTATTGCAGTAATTTTCTATACATTCCTTGGTAGAAAATTAATTTCGAATTATCGTACCAGTCTCTCTTACATTATTTATACGCTAAACGGTTTCGTCTATATTTTGCGGCTTAAAAGGCGAACAAACTATAATATTTTTCTTCCTTAAACTTTAAATGGACAATACAAAGCGCTTTTTATCAAGTGAGGATTTGGCGTAGTGTCTAAGGCGACGGATGATTATCCAAGATGTTTTCAGTTCAAGTTCGAATCTCACTAGAGAAAATATTAAAAATTACGAAAAAATAATGTAGAAAAATTTTTTTTGTCATAGTATTTTATGAGTATTTATGAGAAAGCGCTTATTCTATGAGTAATTATGAAAAATTATGAGAAAATTTAATTGAAGAACCTACGAAACGACAGGATCTGCGCGCAATCTGCAGCCAATCTGCCGTCATAGTCTGTCGACAGGCTCTGCGCGCAATCTGCCGCCAGTCTGTCGTCAGAGTCTATTCGCAGACCCTGTCAACAGTCTGGCGGCAGATTGGGGACGCAGATGTCTATGGATCTGTCGACAGATCCTGCTCGGATTCGACAGATCCTGTCGACAGTCTGATGTCAGTCGGCGCGCAGATTGCTTACTGGGATCATAAGACGTTCCCTTTTAAACTGTATAAATTTTGTTTGAAACATTTTTCGATGGAACCGTTAGATTACGAGAAATAGATCATTTAAAATAAAACACTCTGTATATTCATTTCAATGAACCATGTGCTAATTATATTGGGAGTACAAATTAGTTCGGTCCGTTATCAAAAAATGGCTCTGGCTGTTATGAATGTTTCATAGTGACAGCTGATTTTGGTGGTTTCAGAGAGGTTAGACATCTGTCAATAATATTCAGTTTATATCGCTTTGAGTTTCATACAAAACCCCTGTTTTTTACTGTGTTGAATATGTCAAATTTTGTGTTAACTAATTTGCGAGAGGTTTTAGTTTTCTGCTTTAATTGGAAGAAAAGTGCAGCTGAAGCGCATCAAATGCTTGTAGAAGTTTATGGTGACAATGCTCCAACTGATAAATCATGTAGGGAATGGTTTCGACGTTTCAAGAATAGTGATTTCAGCGTTGAAGACAAGCCTCGCTCTGGACAGCCAAAAAAGTTCAAAGATAAAGAATTGGAGGCATTATTCAATGAAGATCCGAGTCAAACGCAAGAGGAGCTTGCAGAATCATTGGGAGTTACGCTTCGTTGATTCGTTTGAGCCGTGCATTACGAGAAAAACGGCCGGAATACGACATGACAAAGTTATTCTTCTGCATGATAACGCTCGGCCTCATGTCGCAAAAGTCGTAAAAAATTATTTGGAAACGCTCAAGTGGGATATTTTACCGCACCCGCCGTATTCGCCGGACATTGCTCCTTCTGATTACTGGTTGTTCCGACGGATGCAGCACGATTTGGCAGGTCACCGGTTCACTTCTTTCGCAGAAATCGAAAATTGGCTCCTAACTTGGATCGCCTCAAAAGACAAGACATTTTTTCGAGATGGAATTCGAAAATTGCCTGAAAGGTGGGAAAAAGTAGTAGCCAGCGATGGACAATACTTTGATTAATCTGTTTATTCATTTTGTTTTGAAATAAATGCATTTTTGACCACAAAAAACGGATCTAACTAATTTGTACTCCCAATATATAAAATTGGAACTCAATAGAATCAGCTGGTGTTCTCATATGTTGTAACTTCAGAGTCGAAAAGTTCATAGGAAAATCATAATTTTTATTGATACTTCTATTCCTGACATATTGTAGTAGATATTCTATTAGGACCTTAACTTAGTTTCCGCCCGCAAATGTTAGATGGCAATGCAAACAGTTCTAGTAGTCATTACTAACGAAACAGGTAGTTTGTGATTAATTTCGACATTTCTCGATAACATTCAGTCAGCATACACAATTATTTTCCTAAACAACAATTTCTTTTGCTTTGTGAAAAATGGAACGCGATAAAGTGTTTTTTCGACATGTGCTTTTGCACTATTTTGATTTGAAAAAAAGTGTAGCAGAAGTTCATCGATTACTTGAAGAAGGTTATGGTGATCGAGCTCCATCACATACAACATGTAAAGAGTGGTATAGACGATTCAAAAGTAATGATTTTGATGTCAATGACAAACCACGCTCAGGACAGCCAAAAAAATTCCAAGACGATGAATTGCTAGCATTATTGCATGAAAACTCGGCTCGAACGTTACAAGAACTTGGAAACGAGCTAGGAGTTACTGAAGCAGCTGTTTCCAAACGTTTACACGCCATGGGAAAGATCCAAAAGGAAGGAAGATGGGTACCACATGAATTGTCTGAAAGTGCCATTCACAACCGTTTCAATATCACGGTTTCGTTGCTTGCCAGGCAAAAAAAGAAGAGTTTTCTGTGGCGTATTGTGACTGGCGATGAAAAGTGGATCTACTACGACAATCCCAAACGCAAAAAATCATGGGTAGACCCAGGACAACCATCAACATCGCAGCCAAAACGGAACATCCACGGTCATAAGGTAATGCTTTGCATTTGGTGGGATCAGCAAGGAGTGCTGTACTACGAACTGCTGAAACCAAACGAAACTGTTACTGCCGATGTCTACAAATGTCAATTGAACAAATTGAATGATGAGCTGTTGCGAAAAAGACCAGCAATAGCGAGTAACAGGCGCAAAGTTATTCTCTTACACGATAACGCTCGGCCACACACTGGAAAAACCGTCAAAGAAACACTGACGCAGCTCGAATGGGAAACTCTTCCTCACCCAGCGTACTCACCAGACATAGCGCCTTCTGATTACCACTTGTTCAGATCGATGCAGCACGGCTTGAGTGGTACACGCTTCCGAAATGTTGAAGAAGTGCGAGAATGGGTGGACGAATGGATTGCTTCGAAACAAACATCGTTTTATCGAGATGGTATCGCCCAGTTGCCAGAAAGATGGCAAAAAGTTGTAGAAAGTGATGGAAAATACTTTCATTGAAATAATTTAAATAAATTTTTTACAATAAATGCTTTTTCTCAGTATTTTTTGGGCGGAAACTAAGTTAAGGTCCTAATATAACAAAATATCGTCTTATATACATGAATTTATATCTTGTATTATATATGATCGTATATAATTATATTTGGAACCATATATTATTATATATGAATTTATATATAGAACATATGAAATTTCTTTTGAAATAGATAAAAATTATTATTTTCCTATGAAGTTTTCTCTCCCAAGCAATATTTGCATATCTTGAGATTTTTGTTTGATTGGTTATAGAGTAATAACTGTCCATTATCTAGTTTAGAGCTTATTACATTTTTTATTTAGTAAGTCATAAGCTACAACATATGAAAACTCTAGCAAATTTTACTAAGTTTAAATTACATATATGATTTGTGCGAGATTCTTCGAATATTTTATATTATTACATGTCTGTGCGTATATCTTACGCATATAATTTGGTCAGTCTTGAAGTGAGTTGTCCACACGTGTGAAACATTAGTTTCGTTGCTTTAATAGTGATGAGGAGAAAGCCTTGTTGTGTGTGTGTGTGCATTATAGGTCTTAGGTCTGGTTGAAGTCTTAGACAAATGTGTGAGTGATGAATTAATCAACAGTTAAATTATTTTAAACAGTTAAATCATATGTCTGTCTTTGTTTTTCTATAAATAAACAAAAAGAGATATATGATTTAACTATTAGTTAACTTCCTCTTCAATTAATGCAATGAGGCTTTAGTGCTTTGTTTTTTTACCTCTGTTAGTTTTAATTTTAGTGTTTTGTTAGTGTTAAAAAAAAAATATTATAAACAGGATGTAAAATTAACACAATAAAAAAATTACGTCTAAACAATGAAATTTTCCGCTAGATTTCTCCGCAATCAACGTGATAAAATATACATTCAAAGCGTTTTGGTTAGTAGAATTGAAACCTATTGCTTTATTAAAGTGCGTACTTGATGAGTAATTTCTCTATTTTGCACTAAAATTAAATTGGTAAATATTAATAAAAGACTTACGCAAGATATAAAATTAAAGAAAGGAAAAAGGATCTATAAGAACCAATACACGAATGGAGTAATGTAATCAAATTAACTGAAACTATTGAAATTATAGTGTATGTTCTTTAGATGTATGAAAAAATATTTATTTTATAAAAATTAGCTCTTATAAACCCTTTTCTCTTTCTTTGATTTTATATCCAAAGAATCTATCAAATTAATTTTCTACGCAAAATATGTTGTTATTAATAACTTAATTTATAATTATTGTACTACTTTTTGTTTATATTTGGTTTTTTTGTTTATATTTATATTGTTTATATACACAGTCATTTGTTTCTATTCGGTAATATTTCATATCCGAAGGAAACCCTTACGGAAAAAATACTTAACAAAACACTCAAAAAGACACTCAATTTAAGTGTTAATTCGAACACTCAACTTGAGAGTGAAATTCAACTTGAGAGTGACACTTAACTTGAGAGTGACATTCAATTTGAGTGTCAATTTGAGTGTTAGGGCCCATCCAAATAAACTTGCATAGTCACATAAACGTATGCGTAAAGAAATTGATTGTTTCATTTCCTTATGGACCAATCAATTTCTTTATGCATACGTTTATGCGATTATGCAAATTTGTCTAGATAGGCCCTTACTCTCAATTTGAATCAACTTTATGACACGTGAGTTTTAATTATAATCGTAAGGTTGCAGTAAGTAAATCAATCAATTATAGTCAATCATTCTTACATAATAAAAATGTTGTACTGTAATTGCTGATCGGTTTGCTTACAGCTTTACGATTATGACTAAAACTTTTTTACGTGTCATAAAGTTAACTCAAGTTAAACAACTCAAATTGACAAAAAATTATTTGTTGTGATCTTAAAGTGTATGAAAATAATAAAATACATTAATACTAAAATGTGTACATTAAATGAGAATAAAATTCAATATTTGTATAAGAAAAATTATTTATTAGAATAATATACCTACTTTTAGTTTTATTAATTATTATAATAATTGAATTTTATAATATTTAGTTTTATACTCTAACACAATGAATATAGTATTAAACATTACTAATATTATTGTGTATTATATATTAATCTGAAATTAAAGCTTTCTTTCTTTTTTTTTTATAAAACTAAAATGTAACAAAATTTTACTAAATTAGTAATCTCAAATTAAAATTCTCTTCTTTTTTTACAAAACTAAAATGTAACAGAAATTTTACTAAATCAGTATAATCTCAAAGTAAAACTCTCTTCCTTTTTTATAAAACTAAAATGTAACAGAAATTTTACTAAATCAGTAATCTCAAATTAAAATTCTTCTTTTTTATAAAAGTAAAATGTAACAGAAATTTTACTAAATCAGTAATCTCAAATTAAAATCCTCTTATTTTGTTATAAAACTATTTCTATCAACTTGGATTGATCCAAAGAACTGCAGGAAGCCATGGTATATTGGAACAAAATTGAAAATCTTTGATAATAGATTATCAAAAATATTACCACCGTGTGAAATTACACGTATACCACAATCAATAAGTAACATAAGTCAATGGAAAGCTTCGGAATTTAAAAATTTTTTAATTTATTATTCTTTGCCTTGTCTAAAGGATGTGCTTCCTTTAGTTTTTTACAAACATTGGTCTTTACTTGTTTATGCTATTATTGTATTTGAGAGTGAAAAAATCGAAACTCAAGCATATAAAAATGCTACAAGAGCAATAAAAACATTTGTAAGTAACACTGAAATGTTATATGATATGGAACAAATGAAATTTAATGTGCATTTACTGCTGCACATACCCAAATCAGTTAAAAATTTTGGGGATTTATAGGCATGGTCTGCCTTTCCTTATAAAAGTTACAATTTTGTTTTAAGAAATATGTTGCATAGTTCTCAAACTATTCTGCAACAAATTTGCAAATTATACTTGAGATTTCAAATAATAAAATACATAGATATTTTTTCTAAAATAAATTGTAGTACACAAGATAAAAATTTATATTTAAAAATATTAGGAAATTATAAAAGAACTGGTCACAGCACAGTAACCGATAATAATCGTTTAATTATATTTGGAAATGGTAACAATATGCTCTTAAGTTTTGTTGAAAAGTTATCGATTCAAGCTCTTATAACAGAAAGCATTCAAGACCAAGCCGTATCTTATGAAAGATTTATTTTTAATAATATTTTATATCATTCAAGTACATATGACAAGCTATGTAAGCGAAATAACAGTATTGTCGAGACAACATTTGGAACTTTTATGAAAATTACGAGAATTGTTTATGTTACAACAACAGTAAACAAGGTGAACAAGTATGTAATTGTTGGAAAATCTTTTGAAGTATTAAATGACGTTTTGTGTAATTATATTTCATCATCAAGTTATTCTTATTCAGTCAGAGAAACTAATAACATTACAACTTGTTTGCCACAAAATATTCGTAGTAAATGTATTTTTTTACCATGTAACGATAAGTTTTATATAATGAAATTAGTTAATAAAATGGAAACTGATAAAAAAAAAAAATAAATATTGATATGTATTACTGGATATCTCCTAAATATGTATTGTATGAACATACGTATAAAAGTGTATGCATAAACTGATATAAAAGTGTATGTATAGTGATATAAAAATGTATAAAACTGTAAAAACTGTAAAACTTGATATGAAACTGTATAAAAATGTATAAAATGATTGATATGCATATGTTCCTCAATAAATGGTATATTATATGGTTTTGTAGTAAAATAAAAATTCACGGACTTATTAATATATATCTTATATATATATATATATATATATATATATATATATATATATATATATATATAGAG
>NW_022639652.1:261016-261466 GCF_010583005.1 Odontomachus brunneus
TATATATATATTGTGACGTGGCGATTTCGCCGTCACCGATATTAGCCGGGAGACGAGGAGAGCTGTGCTCGAGCCCCCTTCTTCCGCGGGAAGGGCGGCTGCGAAGAATTTGGTCTCGCACGCAAAAGCGTGCGAGATCGCGTTATAATAATTTTTTTGTTTTTTTTGTTTGTTTTAATTGTGTGCTCGGGCTGCGACGAGAACGACGAAGTGCATCGATCGGAGCGAGGCGACGGCGGACCTGAAGCGGACGACCAGCCAAGCGGGGCAGGATCCACCCCTCGCTATCATAAGCGACGGGGGCCCCGACTAACTTGCCGCGCCAGGAAGGGCGCCAGGAAGGGCTGGACCTTGAGGACCAGGTCCCGGGGGACGCCCTGGGATATCAAAAACTTCCGGCAGCCACTTGAGCGCCCACGCCAGTTAGAGATGCCGTCAGGCACAGGATTC
>NW_022639652.1:261476-261541 GCF_010583005.1 Odontomachus brunneus
TTTGTGTGAGAGTTCTCGCGTATCGCGTCGCTAACGGTTTTCGCGAATATTCTCGAATACCGCGT
>NW_022639652.1:261551-261941 GCF_010583005.1 Odontomachus brunneus
AGGGCAGGATCCACCCCTCGCTATCATAAGCGACAGGGGCCCCGACTAACTTGACGCGGGGCGCCAGGAAGGGCTGGACCTTGAGGACCAGATCCCGGGGGACGCCCTGGGATACCAAAAGCTTCCGGCAGCCACCTGAGCGCCCGTGCCAGTTAGAGATGCCGTCAGGCACAGAATTCCGTCGACACTGAGTCAGAGAATTCGCGGTGTCGCGCGGGCCCTGTAAGGCGCCCGCGCTAGAGCCGTGCGTTCCCGCAGGACCAATAGGACCTAGCGGCGATCGGCGGCTGAGACTGCGAGCTAAGGAGCCTCGCGCTCGCGGAAAAATTCGTCACTGTGCGGATAGCGAGCGACGCGAACGCTGAGACGATCTTGCGAGCGAGCGAACGA
>NW_022639652.1:261951-262126 GCF_010583005.1 Odontomachus brunneus
CACCGCTCAGGATCAGGTGAATCGCTCTCTCACTATTTCGTATTACATTATGCCGTATTATCGCTCGCTCAGTAATCATAAATCTAATACCGTTTAGAATCTTTCGGAGCAAGAACACAGCATTGCAAGTAGACAGTATTCTGTCAGCGGTGTTTACTTTTAGCGAACGCAGCCG
>NW_022639652.1:262136-262254 GCF_010583005.1 Odontomachus brunneus
ACGCTGAGACGATCTTGCGAGCGAGCGAACGAACGACTCCGAGAGCGAGCGATGACACCGAGAGCGAACGAACGACGCAGAGAGCGAGCGAACGAGCTGCCGAACAAGCGAGACAGCG
>NW_022639652.1:262264-262647 GCF_010583005.1 Odontomachus brunneus
TGCGAGCTAAGGAGCCTCGCGCTCGCGGAAAAATTCGTCACTGTGCGGATAGCGAGCGACGCGAACGCTGAGACGATCTTGCGAGCGAGCGAACGAACGACTCCGAGAGCGAGCGATGACACCGAGAGCGAACGAACGACGCAGAGAGCGAGCGAACGAGCTGCCGAACAAGCGAGACAGCGAAGAACGAGGGGTGAGCCCAGTGAGGGATTTTTGGTGAGCTGTCTTCCACCTGTCGTTCAGTCCGAGTGCCAAAAGACCGGGATGGTTGCCGTCGCTTCACGACGGCAGCCGGAAAGGTTCGTCTTCATCCTTGACGAACCGTCCAACCTTGCGATCGCGGGCTCAGATTCGGCGCCCGCGAGAGAATAGCCGTCCTTACC
>NW_022639652.1:262657-262978 GCF_010583005.1 Odontomachus brunneus
GAAAAAGCGGGAGCGCCGAGACAGACAGCGAGATGATCCGCAACGTCAACAATGTCTCGAGACAGGAACCGTCTCGAGACCATAATAGCGATAGATACCGATTCCTGACTGCCGAATCATCAGGACGAGGAGAGAAGAGACGGAGGAGGATGCGCGAGGATACGCGATCCTTCCGGAGTCTACAGAAGAGCAGCCTTACCACGACCGACGCCGCGAGCAGACGTGTCACCTACAGAGCGTCCAGAACCGCGCGTATCGGAGCGAGAGCGAGAGAGTGAAAAAGGACGAGAGAGGGAGGGAGAGAGAGAGAGAGAGAGAGAG
>NW_022639652.1:262988-263386 GCF_010583005.1 Odontomachus brunneus
TCCAACCTTGCGATCGCGGGCTCAGATTCGGCGCCCGCGAGAGAATAGCCGTCCTTACCGCGCTGCCTGCTGTCGCTTTATCGCGTTCGCGACCGCACAGTACGGCGAGCGTGCGTAAGAGTATGACGACTCGCGATCAGTCGTAGGAAGTGCGGGTTTCCGAGGGGGCGAGAAGTACGTGGTTCGCGACGTGACAATTAGGGCCGGGATGCACCCGGCTGGCGCCCAATGTAGTAATTAGCGTGTAACGAGAGAATTTCGCGAGCCTCGTGCCGTCCGAACTCCGCGAGGCAGAAGGATCCTCGACTACGGATCCAGCTGTCGAATGAATTCGCGACTACGCGACTCGGAGCCCGCACCGCGTCTTTTGTAGTACCTTTCTTTGTTGTTTTTTTTTT
>NW_022639652.1:263437-268763 GCF_010583005.1 Odontomachus brunneus
ACTTCCCTGGCCGGCCACCAGGACTGGAGTAACGGAGAACGTCGAGGGACTAGAAGGCAGCGACCGACAACTCCACACCGCTCAGGATCAGGTGAATCGCTCTCTCACTATTTCGTATTACATTATGCCGTATTATCGCTCGCTCAGTAATCATAAATCTAATACCGTTTAGAATCTTTCGGAGCAAGAACACAGCATTGCAAGTAGACAGTATTCTGTCAGCGGTGTTTACTTTTAGCGAACGCAGCCGTCACGAGAGCCTAGGAGGAAAAAGCGGGAGCGCCGAGACAGACAGCGAGATGATCCGCAACGTCAACAATGTCTCGAGACAGGAACCGTCTCGAGACCATAATAGCGATAGATACCGATTCCTGACTGCCGAATCATCAGGACGAGGAGAGAAGAGACGGAGGAGGATGCGCGAGGATACGCGATCCTTCCGGAGTCTACAGAAGAGCAGCCTTACCACGACCGACGCCGCGAGCAGACGTGTCACCTACAGAGCGTCCAGAACCGCGCGTATCGGAGCGAGAGCGAGAGAGTGAAAAAGGACGAGAGAGGGAGGGAGAGAGAGAGAGAGAGAGAGAGAGAGGGATGGAGGGGGAGCATAAAACACAGCTGCCGCGGTGCAATCAACAGCTATATGCCGGCGTGTAAGGAGGAGAAAAGCATCCTCCTCCCCGCACGCTCTCACGCGCTCTCTCCCCCTCGCGAACGGTAACGTTCGGTTATATATTCCTAGAAGCGAATAATTTCATTCATACAAACGCGGCGCCAAACATGCTCTGTATGCCCCGGGTGGCACGACTTGCTATTGTTACTACCGAATAACTACCAGCCGTACACCCTGCTTTTGTGCGCGCGCGCGCGCGCCAATTCTCGCTATATTTGCGACTCCATTTGCGCTGTGTCGGAGGCGTTGCCGTTACCTTGACGAAAGAAGGAATTTCAGTGGGCGCATTATCTGAATGTAACGCTTCCGTTATAGTTTGAACACAAATTGCACGAATGACGACGACGACGACAACCAGGAAGCTACGATACAAGGAAACGTTAACGCTGATTTGCGCGTGCTGAGAAAAAGAAATCACCGTCGCCAAGATTTACGTCGCGTATCGATCCCTCGGCAAGTTTCCGAGACGCGAACGTCATCCGGAACACATTGTGACAGCGACTCTCTCAGTTTCTCGAGTTTCCACCTTCTTTCCCTGACTTTCTCCACCGTCGGCGGATTTAGATATACTCCGGCAGTTTATACTCACGGCTTTCCTTCTTCGGCCGGGTGGGCGGTAGCCATAAGCAAAACACTTGTCGCCGGCAGTCACGACTGCGCGAGTTCTAATTTCATTGCAGAAAGTTGTCGCTTGAATAATTAAAACACGTTGGAAACACGCGAGTTTTTCCGCCTGATTTGCATAAGAAGCGAACGAGCGCGACGACGGCGATGGTGACGACGGCGACGGCTACGACGAGACTCTTATATATATATATATGTATATGTATATATACACGCGTATATACACGGCTGTGTACACAGGCATGTACGGTGTTTGTGTGTTTCTGCGTTTCCACTCTCACGGGGACCGGCGCGAAATTAACTGCTTCTCGAGCTGTGCGCCATTCAAATTGCACGAATCAGCCTCGCGCCTTCCCACCTGCGCGCACCGTACTTTCGCGATATAAAGAGAAGAATCTTGAACGCACCCGTCGATTTATGGGCGCGATTCGACACAATAATTAACGGCTGTCGACTCTGTGTGAGGAAGCTGTGGGATCGTGTCGCTTCCTCGCCGCTTACAACGCTTTGATCACGCTTCACGGGTCGCGCATTTCGCCACGTGCGTAAGAAGCGCACACGAATCGGGCAACGTACGCGCTTTCGCTCCGAGATTCATTCTCGTCCGTCGCGCGACGAAGGCCGAGGGTAGGCGACCGAATGCTCCGCTACGAAAAACGATTAGGCGGCATTATCGGCACGCGGACCACGGCGCAGGGAAAGGGGCAGCGAGCGACACGGGGCCCACCGGAGAAGCAATCACATCCAGTAGCCATCGCGGTATCAGCCATCTCAGGCATAAATATGTAGCGCACGAACGCATTAGCCGACCGTACACATATACATATATATATATATATATATATATATATATATATATATACACACACGTACACACACACATATATTGCGCGGACTTCCAGAGGTGCACACATAGGCCGTGCTCTCTGCAACTTGTGTGTGCACGTGTGCGCATCGACGCGATGCAGCATACGAAGAGCGGAGAGGAGAGGAGACGTTAGTGTGCGTGCGTGGGTGGGTGACTGGATGCGTGCGTGCGTACGTGAGCGAGCGAGCCAGCGAACGGCATAGGTGTGTTGTTGGTCGGCCAGGAGATAGCCGAAATAATCCTCGGTGATGGATTACCGTGCCTAAGCGCTAAGTGGAATGAATATAAAATTAAATTGTGTTTATTGTCGGGAGTAATTGGCCATCTGTGACTGGCTCCGCGCCGGCCGGCCGCCCTACCTCCCTTGCCAACGGGTTTTCTCCCTTGGCCTCCAGATTTTTCCGCCCGTCTCTCTGTTTATATCCGCCTTCGTTTCGCGCCCGCGCGAATGCTAATTCATTGAAATCGGGGAGATTGCCGCCGGTCGGGGATAGATGGTGCCTGGCGGGCGAGTTGTGCGCGTCCTCTGCGCTGCCCACTCGATCGCACTCGTGGAAAAAACGCGCAGTTCCAAACCGGCGATATGTCGCGCGCCGTTGAATAATTTATCGGATACGCATCTTTCCTCAAAAAGCAAGCGATTCTCCGCTCCACTGACACATTGCAAGTAACTCGTAAAATAGAAATTTTTCCAAGATTTTCCGCTGGCATAGATTCCGATTAAAATACCCGAAATTGTCACAGAATAGTTATCCTATTACGATTTCAATTAATTATTATATTTCATAGAACAATTATTAAAAAAAGATAAAAAATATTTTGATTATTTTAAAATGATCATAAAATGATTGGAAAAGTGAACGTATGTTTTGTTCAATTTTAATGTGATGTAAAGGCCAGAAGAACTATTGGGAAATTTTTTCAGGTTTCTTTGCTTAGAATTGCATCTAACGTTATATCTCTAACGAGAATCCATAATTATTTTGGGAACTGGATTCCAAGAACTGTGGATCTGTGTGAAATTGAGAGGGAAAAAATACAAAATATCAAAATACCAACTTCTTCGCGGTATCCGATCTTACGTGACTGATTGATTAAATTTAAGCGCAGCCGTTGGAGTGTGCGATTGCCAATTAAACGAATTAGTCGTCGACGTCCCTCGCGCATTTAACGAATTGCGGGAAACGGAGGCAGGAATATAATGGCGATAGATTAACGTCGCGAAGGCACACACGATATACGACCATGACGAAGAGCAGTTGGCAGTGAAACGGCGATCAGATAGGAAATGCGTCCAAGCTGACCTGCCGGCTATGCAGGATTGGCCGTTGTGTGTAGGCCGGGGCATAAACGAATTCTTATCCGAGTTAATTACGGCGGGACAGAGGCCGCAGGCTCAGAAACCAGATGAGTCAAGGACCGTTAACGTTGCGACAGACGTCGGACAACTGTGTAACGGGCACTCACGCGGTATCTCTAAGTAGTCTAATGGAAGTTTAATGGAAATACGTAACAGCAATGTTAGGCACATGCCCGTACGATGCAACGATCGCGAAAGTGATTTGAGTTGTGAGCGCGAATGCATATTTCCCATCTAGAAATTTATCTCATGCATTCCCGTAATGATCGAGCGTTTCAACCTGCTCCTCGCATGCCGGTAATAATTAAGTAAATACGCGTGCGACAAGGAGGTTAACGCACTTCCGCATTTGGAAACAAATGACCGACTTATCCGCGAGCATGCGTCGATCGGTCGATCGGCGATCGCATATATATCTGAAATCACCGGATATTGCGCGGATCAGTGTTGGTGTATGCGTGCGTGCGTGCGTGTATATACATTCATGCATCCGTTGGTGCAATCGCTCATTACGTCGAATAAAACGCGAGCGTGGCAGGACGCGCGTTTCTTATCGCATTCAATTATTTCTCACATCGGCCGAGGTGAAAGTCGACGACAAAAGCGACGCGTGACACATACATTGGGTGACGACCATCGGTTAATTATACCGACTCATTGTTTCGCGCGAGAGTGACTACGACTTCTTACGCTCGTAAGAACGTTCGCGGCACGCTTGTTAGGCCGCCGATGACCGACGATATAAGGCACGACCGGCAGGCATAGGCAGCTAGCCTAGCTTCGATCATCGGCATGAAACACGCTCGTGAACACGCAATCGCGAGCTACCGGGACAGTCTCGAGAGCCGCGGATTGCGAAATGGCATTTCATTTTTCCCCTCTGCGTCTCGCTTACTCATTTCTTTCTGAACTCACCCACGCAAAATAGAGATATGCCGGCCGCGCGAGCGTGACGAATGACCCTGATAATAATGCTCATATACTAATTCGAGCGCGAATGTCCGGCCATAATCGTAAATCGCCGTCTTTCTCTCTTTCTCTTTTTCTCTCTTTCTCTTTTCCGATTTTCCAGTGAACACGCAGTGAGCCGCAAAATCAGTCTCGAAATTTGAGAACATCGACAATTTCCTGAAAAGTAGTATAGAAATCCGAATGCTGAAACAATTTCCGGAAGCAATTTTCCTGCACCATTAGAAGCATGCAATTTTCTCAAAAAATCGTAATAAATAAGCGAATATTCAGAGAATATCTCTTTTGGTTATTATGTATAGTTCCTTCATATATTTTTTCTACATGTGTAAAAAAGTAATAATATAGCATAATAATAATTTAGGATATCGTCTAGGTATTTATGTTTCGGTATTATGACGTTTCAGGAAAATTGTGTGTGTATGATTTCAATAAAATTTTCGGTAAAATTGTACTTCAAGAAATCGTCGTAGCTTTCGGATTTCGGCGCACAGAGAGAATATTATAGCAAAAATTATGCTGCAGAATTTTGTAATTGAGAGAAATAGATCGACATTCTGCAATGATTTACTATCCTTTCATTTCATATGTGCTATTTATATATTTCAGGAACACTGAAACGTTGTATTAAAAAATTTACTGTGATTCTTAGCAAGACAGACCTTACTGACAGTTTCTATATTTGTGCACTACTAGTACTAAGAGTGTACTAAGAGTAGTAAAATAAAAAAAATTTGTATGATAAGAAAAACTATAATACCATGCGTTATGTATCATAATTTTTCAGGCAATTATGTGTGCGTTTTACATTTTACGTTTCGCTACCTTTTTT
>NW_022639652.1:268773-268894 GCF_010583005.1 Odontomachus brunneus
TAAATACTGGTACCAACAAATGCCAACGTGTCTTAGACAACACTCTAAAGGCAGTGAAGATTAATGCAGAGATGCAAAAGAATACCTCTGGTGAGGCAAATGCCCAACGTGCTTGCGCACT
>NW_022639652.1:268904-269471 GCF_010583005.1 Odontomachus brunneus
CAAAAGTATCGGAACGGTAAAATATCTCGAAAAATATAAGTTTTACAGAAAATTGCTTTAGATAAAAGCTAGAAGTCTTAGAAAAATCTATTTACTGATTTTAACAGTTTGATCTTGGGTGACATTTCGAGGTCAACGTTGCTTTTTTAAATAGAAACATATATTTTTTATTACGGAATTTTATTTTACGTGAAGAAACACATAATTTTTGTTTGAAAAC
The DNA here is from genome assembly GCF_010583005.1 of Odontomachus brunneus. Classification (NCBI taxonomy): domain Eukaryota; kingdom Metazoa; phylum Arthropoda; class Insecta; order Hymenoptera; family Formicidae; genus Odontomachus; species Odontomachus brunneus. The sequence goes on from NW_022639652.1 coordinate 269,125, forward strand.
ATTTTTTATACTACCTCTATTTTCTAAGATATTTGCGGAAATATCTACAAAATTATTGGTTTCAATAATTTTTTATTCAAATTCTATCAACTTTACCAAAAAATAGCAAGAGATAAAAATTTTCTATTTTCATTTCATAGAGCTTTGAAAATTTTTTCAGAATTTTTTAATTAACTTTTTAGTACTGTATTTTCTTGCATTTTCTTGAAGTACTAAAAAGTTAATTAAAAAATTCTGAAAAAATTCTCAGAGCTCTATGAGAAAAAATAAACAATTTTTATCTTTTGCTATTTTTCGGTAAAATTGATAAAATTCGAGTAAAAAATTATTGAAACCAATAATTTTGT
>NW_022639652.1:270697-271445 GCF_010583005.1 Odontomachus brunneus
AGAGAGAGAGAGAGAGAGAGAGAGAGAGAGAGAGAGAAAGAGAGCGAAAGTGAGAAGTGACGTGACGGGGAGCAAGAGAGAGAGAGGAAGCTCCACGTGTGCCCCGCAGGAGGACCACCGTCGTCACCGCCGCCGTCGCCGACGTCCAGGAAGCCGCCGCTCTTTTGTAAGACCCCTCATCTGTTCCATTGGTTGTTGCGTCTCGCCCGGGTTCCGTATCGTCGTCTCGTCCGCGGAGCGGCCGCGCGCGCGCGTGTATCAAGGCTCGCCCGAGGAAACCGTCCTCGGGCTCCGCGTCCAGTTGTCGCGAGCCCGGTTGTCTCGCGATTCGCGTTTCGTTTCTTGTGTAACGGTTACCGTACTAACTACCGGGACGCGCGAGAGTCACGCCAATAAACTCCGTATTACCGAGGAAGCGTAGAGTCATTTTCGTCCTCTTCTGACCCATCCCGTCTCCGACTTAAAATCCTGCGAGCTACCGGCCCCGACGGCTCCAGCACGAATTTCGTGGTATATATCGAGTCTCGCGTTTACCGAGGTGGTGCGGCCTTTCCGCCCCTGGCGCCCAACTATCGTTCGCGTTTTCGTGGCGTGACTCGGAGCCGACGGCAATTGCTGACGCGGCTAATAGGCGACTATCTATCGTCGCTTGCGAAATAATTTTGCAAGTAGCGTCGCAATATATACATACATACATACATATATATATATATATATATATATATATATATATATATATATATATACA
>NW_022639652.1:271455-272572 GCF_010583005.1 Odontomachus brunneus
TCGGATGCGAACATAGAAACACAGCTTCGTAACGTGATGCGTACGCGGCACTCATGTTGAAATACGCCCTTTTGTGATGAAAGTCAAACGATAACTAAGGCTTTCTAGACAAAGCATCTTGGGAGAAGAGCCCCGATATTGGCTCGCGTTCATATCCCCCCTCTAACGGTTTCGAGAAAAAAGTTTTGCCGTACACGCTCTTATCAAACATACTGTGTGTGCGTGCGTGCGTGCGTGCGTGTGTGTGTGTGTGTGTGTGTGTATTTATATATATATATACAGGGTAAAGCAAAAGTATCGGAACGGTAAAATATCTCGAAAAATATAAGTTTTACAGAAAATTGCTTTAGATAAAAGCTAGAAGTCTTAGAAAAATCTATTTACTGATTTTAACAGTTTGATCTTGGGTGACATTTCGAGGTCAACGTTGCTTTTTTAAATAGAAACATATATTTTTTATTACGGAATTTTATTTTACGTGAAGAAACACATAATTTTTGTTTGAAAACATTTTTTATACTACCTCTATTTTCTAAGATATTTGCGGAAATATCTACAAAATTATTGGTTTCAATAATTTTTTATTCAAATTCTATCAACTTTACCAAAAAATAGCAAGAGATAAAAATTTTCTATTTTCATTTCATAGAGCTTTGAAAATTTTTTCAGAATTTTTTAATTAACTTTTTAGTACTGTATTTTCTTGCATTTTCTTGAAGTACTAAAAAGTTAATTAAAAAATTCTGAAAAAATTCTCAGAGCTCTATGAGAAAAAATAAACAATTTTTATCTTTTGCTATTTTTCGGTAAAATTGATAAAATTCGAGTAAAAAATTATTGAAACCAATAATTTTGTTGATATTTCCGCAAATACCTTAGAAAATAGAGATCGTACAAAAAAATGTTTTCAAACAAAAATTATGTGTTTCTTCACGTAGAATAAAATTCCGTAATAAAAAATATATGTTTCTATTTAAAAAAGCAACGTTGACCTCGAAATGTCACCCAAGATCAAACTGTTAAAATCAGTAAATAGATTTTTCTAAGACTTCTAGCTTTTATCTAAAGCAATTTTCTGTAAAACTTATATTTTTCGAGATATTTTACCGTTCCGATA
>NW_022639652.1:272652-276190 GCF_010583005.1 Odontomachus brunneus
TCGGTACTTTTGCTATACCCTGTATATATTTATCGTTAATATTTTTAATATTATTAAATATTTTATATGTATAAATTTAATTTTTTTTAATTTTTTATTAGTTCAAATAATGATTTTGGAGTATTTCAATAAATATATTACTATTAAGAAATATTATTTTATATTAATTATAATATAATATAAGAAATATTATATTCTTATTTTATATTTAATACTAATATTATTACTTTCCTTATGTTTAGCTATGTTTTAGCTATTTTAATTATAGTTTACCTAAATAAAAAAAATTTCAAAAACATTTTTAACTTAAAAACAAATGTTTATTAGACTATACAACCGCAATATTTTAACTTTATTGCATTTACTTAAAAAATTTAACACCACTTTTTTAATGCTCAACTGCTGCGAGCGTTCTGACTTTACATTTCAGCATTAATATTCAATCGTGAGAATTAACACTCTAATGACTCTTGAGAATAACACTCAAACGAATTTAAACACTCAATCATTGGATGTACATACTCAACCTTTAAAGTATACACTCAATTTTGAGTATAAATACTCAAAATTTATACTCAAGATTGAGTATAAATACTCAATCTTTGAGAGTCCACACTCAATGTTTCAGTGTAAACTTTCAAGTTTCAGTATAAACGCTCAACATTTGAGTATAACACCAAAATGTGAGAGTAAATTCCTAAAATTAAGTGTTAACACTTAAATTTGAGTGTAAACGCTCAGTATTTTAGTGTTTTTTCCGTAAGAGAACGCCCGGATTTGTGGCGAAACAATTCGTGGTAATTGCACTAGGATAATGCACTTGCTCACACTTCACTGTTCGTGAATTTTTAGCCAAAAACAACATCGTTATAATGCCTCAGCCTCCATATTTGCCGGACATGGTCTCCTGTGACTTCTCCCTATTCCCGAAGCTAAAAAGAACCATGAAAGGACGACGTTTTACCAACATTGAAGAGATAAAGACAGTGTTTCGAACACTGTTCCGGGATGGTGAGCGGCTAGTTCGTTATGCCGTCGGACTACCGTTGACTGCTACGGTTGAATGCGCGAGTATAAGGTCGCGCTTTCTTATCCAGGAGCCTCGTAAGATTGTGTGAGGAAATTGCGAGTGTGCTTGACTGTGCAAGCTTGACTGAGAACACGCGTATAGTTGCCCGGCGCCTCCGCGCTGGGAAGAAAATCCCCCTTCCGGAGGATGATAATCACTCAGAGTATGAAGACACTGATTCGTCTCCTTTCGTGAGCGTCGGAGTCAAGTCCGAATGTGATTCAGCCCTGTTTGGCGAGGGAGCAACAGAGACTGGATCTGAGATGATATACAGGCGAGCGTAACTCGCCTGAACAGTCGCGTACGCGGCGAAAACTATGTCTTGTAGGGAGAGCCTAAACGCGAATGTAACTCTGAATCGCGTATGCGGCGAAGTCTAAGTCTAACGGTGACTTATACGTACCCGTGGACGTGCGTTGACCGCGTGTGTGACTAACGCTGAGTCTCGTCGAGATTAGAAGCGAATATCCCTCGCGTGTTGAGTCGCGGATGCGACGATCTATAAGTCGTGAGTAGACTTATACCAGCGAACTTGGTTTGCGTGAACGCTGCGCCTCTGGCAGCGGAGTAATAGCGAGCGGAGCGCGCGTGAGAGCTGCGGCCCTGGCAGCAGAGTTCCTGAGAGCAACGACGACTCGCGCGGAGTCGTGAGTCCGACAGTACAGCGTTCTGTTGAACTGATACACGTTGTCTGCGATACTTAAGCTATCGCGAAGGAAAGCGTCCACCGCGGTGGAAGCTCCAAGATAATCCGAATGGTCGCGCGAAGCCTTCTCTCAATTCTCGATCGTATTGAGAAGGTGGAGATCCGTGGAATTACCTAAATACTGGTACCAACAAATGCCAACGTGTCTTAGACAACACTCTAAAGGCAGTGAAGATTAATGCAGAGATGCAAAAGAATACCTCTGGTGAGGCAAATGCCCAACGTGCTTGCGCACTCAAGAAGGCGATATGAAGCTAGCTAGAACTCAAAAGAATACCTCAACGAGGCAGTACCCAGATGTGCTAACGCAGTCAAAAGGCCTCGAGTGGTCTCGCGCGGCGCCTTATATAGACGCCTAAGCGAGATTTAGCCGCAAGTAACGGCTCCGGCTGACGCCGTCGCCGCGTCACGATGACGGTGCGCACTGGCGGCGGGAGGCCGGTGACTGCGAGTCGAGCGGCGCCTGGGCCCAGCCGCCCGCCGTGTACACTCCATGAGGACATAAACGTTCGGAAAAGACAGAATCGCGTAATAAATTTATAAAGGAAAATTAAGAAATATTTTTTATTCAATCTTATATATAATTTACGCAATATTGATTAAATATACGACATATTTTTAAACATATTCTATATATATAATATAATATATATATATATATATATGTTCTATATGCGAGGTTTGATAAAAAAATACGCAGAATTTTCGTTTTTCTCAAAAAATCTTTATTTATTCATCGATATTAATTTTGTCTCCTTCAAAGTACTCCCCATCAGATATAATATATTTGTGCCAGCGCTTTTTCCAATCTTCGAAACACTTCTGAAACGCAATTTTCGGCATGGCTCCTTCAGCAATTCTGTCTTTATCTCTTCAATGTTGGCAAAACGTCGTCCTTTCATGGTTCTTTTCAGCTTCGGGAATAGGAAGAAGTCACAGGAGTCCATGTCCGGCAGATATGGAAGCTGAGGCATCATAACGGTGTTGTATTTGGCCAAAAATTCACGAACAGTGAAGTGAACAGGTGCATTATTGTAGTGCAATTGCCATGAATTGTTTCGCCACAAATCCGAGCGTTTTCTTCAGATTGCTTCACGCAAACGGCGTAGAACTTCCAGGTAGTACTCCTTATTGACCGTACAACCTGGTGGCAAGAACTACACTACGCCGTTGAAATCGAAGAACTCTGAGCAGAATCTTCATATCTTCAACGTCTTCACGGCCTTCTTGGAAACGTTTGTACTATTTATAAACACTTGTTTTATTCATAGAAGATTCGCCAAAAGTAACATTCAACATTTCCAATGCGATGCTGCACTATATTCCATTCTTAAAGCAAAATTTAATGCAAATTCTTTGTTCTATTTTTTCCACAAGTTAAAAATCGCCGAGCATATCAAACATGTGTAACCTTTTCGATAGTCAACAATAAAGTAAATATCCAATATGGCTACCAATGTCAAGATACGTCAGGGACAAGTGTACCAACACAACAACAAAAAATTGTGATAATTGGATTTATACAGCCCGCGAAGTTTAAAAATTCTGCGTACTTTTTATCAAACCTCGTATATATGTATTAGGTGGTAAACTTAGTTTCTGCGGTTTTTTTGTTTAAAAAATTCATTTATTTCGACATCAAAAGCAAAAAATACATTAATCGAAGTATTTTCCCTCGCTAGCTATACATTTTTCCCATCTTTCGGGCAACGCGTAGATTCCGCGACGATAGAACGATTGGTCTTTTGATGCAATCCATTCGT
>NW_022639652.1:276343-277283 GCF_010583005.1 Odontomachus brunneus
CCTGAGCGTTCTTTATCATTGACATCAAAATCACCACTCTTAAATCGCTGAAACCATACTTGGCATGTTCTTTCCGATGGAGCATAATTGCCATAAGCTTCGAAAAGCAATTTATGAGCTGCAGCTGCAGTTTTTTTCAAGTCAAAGTAATGAAGCAGCACATGTCGAAAAAACAACTTATCACGTTCCATATTTAATCAAAAGAAAAAATAGCACTGCTCGCTTAAATGAATCTCTTCGCACTGAATTTTATTGACAAATGTCTAACCTCTAAAATGCAGCCAGTTTCAGATGTCAAAATAAATTACACCTACAACTAACGTCATCTAACTGTGAGCCGCAGGAACTAAGTTTACCAACTAATATATTAACAAATATGTATATTAATGTATATTAACGAATATGTTATATACGACTATTATGCGCCCAGATAGAACAAATGTTAAAATCAAGTCATAAGACGTGTATTAATTTGTATATGTAAGGCATCTTTAAGAGATTATTTACAATAAATACCCAGATAATAGCGAGAATTAAAAAAGAATTCAGTCGTAGGTCAGCAATTGTGAGTTTATTTTTAGGTGCAAAAAGAATTCTCTTCACTGAACACTGATGAATTCTTTTTGCATTTAAAAATGAATTCAGAATTGGTGACATACGACTGAATTCTTTTTAAATCCCCTATGTTATGTGGGTACTTATTGTATAGATAGCCTCATAGTTTATATTTCAAAGAAATATCTATTAGCTGTACATTGTACATTTTTCCAGGGTTGGGAAGTAACGCGTTACTTGTAACGTCGTTACCGTTACAGTTACTTTTTTTTGTAACTGTAACGGTAAAGGCGTTACAAATTTTGTTTGTAACGAAAAAAGTAACTTCGTTACATTTTTTGGTAACGAGTAACGAAAGTAACAGTTACTTTTATCGTTACGTTTT
>NW_022639652.1:277293-277584 GCF_010583005.1 Odontomachus brunneus
AACGTTTAACATATATGTAATAGATGTCTGTTAATCGTAAAGAATATATTATCTTACACACATTCATTAAACACATTATATAATATATGTACATTAATTGTAAATAACACAAGCTATATATATTTATATTTCTTTTCTATATACGTATGCCATACATCTGTTAGACATCAATAATATGCCACTATATATATATTTTACGCACATTGTTTATACCTCAAAGAAATATCTATTAGCTGTAAATTGTACATTATTCCACGCACATTTTATATATGTATTTTATATGTATTATGA
>NW_022639652.1:277594-278733 GCF_010583005.1 Odontomachus brunneus
TAGAATTTACTTGATATAATTTTCAGGGAGCGATGCACTTGGACACGGTGCATTTGGACACAGCCAATCACAGCACCGTGTGATTAGAGACATTTGTAGGGTCCCTTGGAACAGCAACTTGTGATTGGACTGTGTCCAATTGCCCCGTGTCCAACTGATATACATCCTAATTTTCATACGAAAAAATTTAAGTTAAATTGGTTATCTGGAGAAAAAAAGAAACTTGCCGAAATCTACTTGGGAGATTTATTAGGAATCCAGTCAACTGAAAGTTCTCCAAAAGATATAAAGTCTGATGAGCACGATGATTTTTTTATTTTTGAACAACACAAAAGCACGCAAACTGAATCTGAAGAAGAAGAGCTACAACGGTTTTTAAAATCAAAAAATTGTAATATTGATATGCTAAATGACTATCCAAAACTTAAAAAACTTTTTCTTAAGTATAACACAGCGCTTCCAAGTAGTGCCTCTGTGGAACGCATGTTCAGTGTAGGTGGCTCTGTATTAACCCCGCAAAGAGGACATTTGTACGATGATACCATCGAGCAACAAATTCTCTTAAAAATAAATAAAGAATTTCGATAAAAACTTATTTTGAAATAAAATCTGCGATTTTTAATAAAAAAAAATTTTATTTACATTTACAGCATATTAATAATTTTTATATAAAAAATCATGCATAAAGTTTGTTTTGTATATAAAAAAAGTAACGAAATTTGTAACGACTCATTATTTTTTGAGTAACGGTAACGGTAACGAGTTACTTTTTGAAATTGGTAACGAATAACGGTAACGAGTTACTTTTTAGAAAAAGGAACGGTAACGGTAACGAGTTACTTTTATAAAGTAACTTTCCCAACCCTGCATTTTTCTATGCACATTTTATATACGTGTTTTATATATATTATAAATATGTGCTTATAGACGTATATTACTTAACATTATATATAAAAAATCTGAGTATTATTGTATATATCTGAGTATTTATTGTAGATAATCTCTTAAAGATGCCTTAAAGACAACTTAAACACGTCTTATGACTGATTTTAATATTAGTTCTATCTGGGTGCATAATAGTCGTATATAACATATTCGTTAATACATATACCAGGTGTAGAAGTATGAAACCGGAATTT
>NW_022639652.1:278743-278842 GCF_010583005.1 Odontomachus brunneus
GGCCGCGAATGCGCCGCCCCTCCACCCCGCGCTGATGCGCGGGTAGGCGAGGCGCCGCTCTCCTTCTACGGCGCCTCGCCCCTTCTCCGGGTGCGGCGG
>NW_022639652.1:279237-281107 GCF_010583005.1 Odontomachus brunneus
GAGGCGAATGGCGACCCACCGCTGAGCGCGGTGTCCCAGCGCAGTGATGCGCCGGTTGGTCGCCATCGCACTCGCCCAGACCGGGGCCCCGTACATGGCCAAGGATTGGACGACGCCGGCATACAGCCGCCGTGCCTTCCTTTTAGGGCCGCCGATATTGGGCAGGAGGCCACCTAGCATATTGGCCACCCTGCCCAACTTGGAGGCCAGAAGCTCAAAATGCTTCTGGAACCCTCATTTACCATCCAAGACGAGTCCCAAATATTTCACTGAGGGACCCGTCTTCACGGAGACACCGTCGATCCGGACTCGGGCCTCCGGTGGTGCCCTCCTCCTGTCATGAAAGAACATAAGTTCCGTCTTGAGGGGAGCCACCTTGAGGCCCATCCTTTTCAGGGAGCCTACCACCTGGTCTACCGCCCGTCGTCCCTTTTCCAGGGCACTCCTCCAGCCCCTGCCCCCGGCCAGCACCATCGTGTCGTCTGCATAGCAGACGACACTGCAGCCGGGGGGAAGGGCAAGACGGAGGACTTGGTCATACGCGATGTTCCACAATAGGGGTCCTAGTACGGACCCCTGGGGAACACCGCGGTATACCACCCTTCCACACTGGAGTTCCGCTTTATTCCGGAACTCCAGTCTTCTATCCCGGAAGTAGTCCCTAATAATTGAGACCAGGTGGGGGGGGGGCCCTAAAGTGGGCCAAACCCGCCTCCATCCGGTCCCAAGGGAGGGAGTTGAAAGCGTTGGCGATGTCCAAGGACACCGCCAACACAACTCCCCCCCTCCTCACTACGGCCTCCGAGAGGGACCGGACGCGTAGAATCGCGTCCACACTCGACCGTCCCTCCCGGAAGCCGTATTGCTCAGTGCTGAGCGTCGGACTACTCCGGGATAGGTGCCGGACAAGGCGGGCGTGTATTATTCTTTCGAATAGTTTGCCCGCCTCGTCCAGCAGGCATATTGGCCTAAATGCGGAAGGGCTGTCCTCAGACTTGCCCCCTTTTCTGAAGAGGAACAAATTGGCCCTCTTCCAGGGGCTGGGGAACACCCCGGTCCTCAGGCAGGAGGTGAAGAGTCGCATTGTGCGACTCCTCACCTCCCCCTCCGTCATCGCCAAGGCCCACGCTGTGCCCGGGATGCCGTCGGGGCCCGGCGCCCCTTTCTTGGCGCCGAGCCTCTTGACGGCTCTGTCGATCTCCACCTCGGTGACCCCGACCGACTCGTCCTCCCCGTCCGAGGGGGGGCCCTCGTAGGGGGGAATACATGCTTCCCCCCATGGAAAGAGGGCCCCCACCACTTCGTCCAGGAAGTCGGGGTCCAGGGACGCTGTTGGAGGGGGCGCCCAGTTGCGCAAGCGCCTCATCACAATGTGATACGGGCGCCCCCACGGGTCCCTGTCGATGGTGGAGACCAGCTCATCCCAGGCACGGGCCTTGGCCGCAAAGATGGCCGCCTTGAGGGCGCCGCGTTTTTCGCGGTACGCCCCCGCAGCGGCCATCCCACTTATTCCATTCCTTCCCCGCCGGTCCATTTCACGCCTGGCTTGGCCGGCGGAGTGCCGAAGTTCGGCAATCTCCGCCGACCACCAGTACATGGACCGGCGGGGATGCGGCCGGGCTCGGGGCATGGCGGCGTCACACGCCGCTGTCATTATGCCCACGAGCCCGGCCGCTTCAGCCTCGATGGCGGCCCGGGTCCCCGATGTGGGGCCCGGGTCCGCCCAAGTGGCCGCCGTTAAGGCGGCCATCATCCTGTCGCGGTCGAGTTTTCGGAGGGCCCATTTTGCTGGTCGGGCGCCCCCCTGGCCGCGTCTCTGGAGCACCTCCTCAGGGGTGGCGACCAGACGGACCACTATGTATCGGTGGTC
>NW_022639652.1:281117-283557 GCF_010583005.1 Odontomachus brunneus
TTCCGCCCAAGTGGCCGCCGCTAAGGCGGCCATCATCCTGTCGCGGTCAAGTTTTCGGAGGGCCCATTTTGCTGGTTGGGCGCCCCCCTGGCCGCGTCTCTGGAGCACCTCCTCAGGGGTGGCGACCAGTCGGACCACTATGTATCGATGGTCCGAAAGGTTTTCCCCTCTGGTCACCACCCGCCAGTCCTGTATTAGTCGGGCCGCCTGGGGAGACGCTAATGTGACGTCGATCACTGATCTCCCCCGCGGCCAGACGAAGGTGCTCCTCCGGCCTCTGTTTATGACGCAGAGGCCGTGAGACGCGACCCACTCTTCCATAACCTCGCCCCTTCGGCACCTTACCGAGGACCCCCACAACGCCGATTTGGCGTTGAGGTCCCCGGCTACCTGGACCGGCCTGTGGGGGCGCCTTGCCATGAGGCCCCCCAGCCGGTCCAAAAGGTGCTCGAAGTGAGCGAGGTCCCACGATGGTGGGGCGTATACCCCGACCACATCTATGGCCCCCCACTCGACCGCAACGTATCCTCCCCCCCTCTCCACCAGGGAGATTGGGGGAGAGGCCTCCCTATCTATATGGTAGATCGCCACCGAGCATTTGCCACTCCGCCTCTCAACGTCACCCATTATGGCTGGGTGACTCCCAGGGACGGAGTGAGGCTCGGAGGCGATCCCCAGTCCGCAACCGCGCTCGCGGAGGGACTGCATAAACAGCTCCTGGGCTCCGCGAGCGCGGTTGAGGTTCGCCTGGAGGAGGCGGGTAGCCATTACGGCTTAGCACCGCTCTCCTCCAGGCCCTCCCCTTTCGTCCCCGCGGGAGGGGGACCCTCGTTGGGGTTTCCCCCTCCCGCGAGGCTATTCCCTTGCCGGCCCCAGCCCCCCGCGGCCTCCTCTGCTCCTTAGGTGCAGAGTCCGCGGGAGGGACTGGGGTCCCGGGCAGTGGTGCCCCTCCCTCTAGTTAAGGGGGGGCTCCTTCTTTTTCCCGGGGGGAGGGGTGGGAGGGGTGTTGGAGGCTTTGCGCCTCCTCCTCCCACTTTTTCCCCCCTTGCCCCGCTTCGCCATTTGGCACGCGGGGCCTCCCACTCTGTGGCCACAGGGCCGTCCGGCGTCACGACACACCGGGCATGTCGCCGGTGCATCGCACGCCGCGGCCCTGTGGCCGGCCGAACCACAGTGGTAACAAAGACCACTGCGGTCGGCCCTACTTTTGCACAGGGCCCTGACGTGGCCCCACTCCAGGCATTTAAAGCACTGGAGGGGGCGCTTCGTCAGGGCCTCTACTCGGACGGAGGACCACCCGACTTTGAGTCGTCCTCCGCCCGCCACCTTCCGTGCGGCTGAAAGGGGACATTGGATCCATATCGTCCCCATCCAGTCCACACCCGGGCGAATAGCCCCGGCCTTAATCTCGCCGGGCCCGCAGCCCCCGGCGACCGCCACCGCGGAGATTACGTCCTCCGCAGTGACCGAGTCGTCGAGATCGCGGACCCGGATCTCGGCCCTCTTCGAGGGACGCGCAATTTGCACGTCCCTCGTGTCAGTGAAGAGGGCCGACATTCTTTTGGCCAGGGCATCCGCCCTGACCTGCCCCTCGGGACCGAGGATCTCGAGGACCAATGCGCCTGTAGCGGCCCTCCTGGTCCTGAGATCCCCGATTCCCAACTCGCCTAGATCTATCTGGCCCCTCGCCCGCCGCATAATTTCGGCGTAGCTGCCCGTGGGGCAGCTCACCGTGACGGCGGCGGTGCGAGGAGCCTTAGGAAGGGCAGGTTTACTCCCGCCTCCCCCTTCCCGCGTTGTCCTCTTTACGCCCCCCTTGGCCGCGGCACCCTTCTGGGGCCCCGGCTTCCGGGGGGCGGATAGAAGGGTCTGTTTGCCCCCCCTTCTCCCTTTTTCTCCCTCCTCCCAACCACTCGGGCCCAGGTGGTCTCGGGCTCGGTGGCGGAGGAAGGAGGGTCGGCTCCCCCCGCCGATCGCACATGTGCTATCCGGCTTGGGGGGGTGGCCTGGCTCCTCCACAAGTGCAGGCACACCTGCAGGGGGCGGCCCTCCCACCCACTTGGGGTGACTGGTCGCCCGCGCCGCTCCCTTTCTTTTTCTTGTTCCTCCGCTTGCCCTCCCCCGCCGCCCCAGGCCGTTTGGCCCCGGCGGGGGTAGAGGTCGCGGAGGACTTGGCCGAAGAGGAAGGGTCGGCCTGTGCCGCGCGGTTCCCTCCCCCCCTGTCCTCTGTCCCACATTCTGAGGCCGCGCGGGCCGCCCCCCCGGGTGTGATCCCGGGGATGACGGCCCCCATGGCCTCCATAAGGCGGGGAACTAGGGCCACTACAAGAGCCTCCAGTTCCCCGCCGCTCATTCCCGCGACCACAGGGGATGTATTATTGGTCGAGGGGTGGGTTAGACTCCCCCCCGCAGCCCCCTGAGGTCGCCCGCCATCGGCTCC
>NW_022639652.1:283567-286397 GCF_010583005.1 Odontomachus brunneus
TAGACTCCCCCCGCAACCCCCTGAGGTCGCCCGCCATCGGCTCGGCGAGCCGCGGGGATCGCCCCCGCACCCGCCGTCCCCACCTCCATACCCTCCCTCTTCATGCCCTTCTTTTTCTTTTTTCTCTTCCTGGGTGGGGGTCGAGCCGCCCCTCCGTTGCGCCGTTCCGCGCCTGGAGGGAGGGAGCCTTCCCCTGGGGAAGGGTTCTCTCCCGGATATCTTTAGCCACCTCCTCCCGACATTGCTTCTCAATCCTCTCTTCTTCGGGAGTCGGGAGGAGGGGCTGGGCAGACCCGGCGCCTCCCACCATCGTCACCTCCTCGTCGCTGGAGGAAGGTGACTGTTCGAGCCGGATCACCCTCCTCTTCTTTTTTCTTTTAAGGGGCTGGGTGGGGAGCAGGGATTCCCCCCCGGCCTCCTCCGTCTTTTTCCTTTTTCGATCGGCGGACGAGTCCCGGGAGTTGTGTCCTGTCCGCCAATCTGCCTCCGTTTTCTGAGCCGCGGGCCCGTCGATCTCCATCGGAGAGACCGCCGTTGGCCCGCTGGAGGGGCCGGATGCTCGGGCCCCATTCTGTGCTTTACTGAGGCGGTCGACCTCGAGCCGAAGCAGAGCGCCCTCGATCCGAAGGCGCTCCATCTCGGCCGAGGCCGCCTCCTGCTCCTTTCTGGCAGCCTCGCTCTGCTCAGAGCCACCGATTATCTCGGTCCTCTGAGCTAGAGCGAGGCTGCATGCGGCCAGTGTGGCCGTGGCATCCCAGAGGGCCCCCCTATACGGTCCATTTAGGTTTTTTGACCGCTCCGCGACCTTTTTCACCTCGTCGATGGCCTTTATGGCCATCGACGAGACTTCAGCGGTCTGTTTAGACCGCAGGTCGCGGAGGATCCTCCCCTCCTCCTCTAGCGTTTGGAGGGCCCTTTTCGACTGCGGGCGGATATTATGGTCCTTGACCACCTCCACGCCCGCAATCGCGTCGCGCTCCTCCTTATCCCTCTTCCTATATTCGAGTGCGGCCGCCGTGTGGTCCCCCGGCTGGGAGCGCACGACGGGCCGCCCCCGTCCATCCTTCTTAGCAAACCTTATGGTGTTCTCGGGGGAGGCCGACCGCGAACTAACATCGCCGTCGCCGCTCCCCGCGCCAAGGCTGCCATCCCTATTGCTGCGGGGGCGTGACGAGGCCGACGACGACCTCGTGCGACACCCCGCTCTCTCGCTGGGGCGTTCCCTCGCCCCATTACCATCAGTGCGGCCATGGTTGGCCGCCTCCCTCCCGGCCGAGCTGATGGACGGCTCGGCATTGGGCGTGTCTCGCCCATCGGAGAGCGAGGCATATGCCTCCATCTCCTCTTCCTCTCCTCCCACTACTTCTGTTTGTTTTTTAATTGTTGTAGTCATATCTTTGGTTGCCCGCCCCTTGTCACCCGGAGGCTTACAGGGCGGGCCATAAGAGTTGGAGGAAGTATGTACCCCCCAGGCGGAGCCCCACGCCTGGGTTCGGGCTTGATACACCCGGGGTGCGCCAGGTGCCCCGGGGTGGACCGCTCGCGACCGGCAAACCCGCCGGCCACTCATCCCATCGCCGCGGCTCCCAAACTTAGGATTGGGGGGTTTTTTTATAGAGGTCCCCGTCCTCGCGGCCCAGGCGTTTAAGCCAAGGCCCTCGCTCCCCCGGAGGTTCGTCATAGACATGACATAACGACCGCGGGGATTTACGATATGAACAGGTCCGACAGTTGCCGGGCCTGCGCTGTAGGGGTCCTGGCAAATACCACGCAGACCCCTAACTCTCCCCGCGCGCAGCTGCCCACCCGGGGGGGGGCCATCACGGCCGGTCACGGCGCGAAGTGCGGACGTGCCCAGGAGGAGTCGCAGGGTTGCCGGGGTGTGGCACCTCTTCACAGAATGTGGGGAGGGCCAATGTACCGGTCCCTGCGACTCCACCTCCCGTCCCGCCGGCCCGGAGAAAATCTCCGGGTAACTCCAACGGGATGGTCATCCCAGGGTGCGCGACCCTGACCTCGGAATATGTCCGAGCGGCCCGCGCACCCCTCCATCCCCCGCGAACCGTGAGGCGACTCCTCCGGTGTGCAGTCGCGGGTGTGGGTACCTCTCCCCGCTCAAACGCAGGACTACTCCTACGCTGAGCGGCTTGAGGGCAACCCGCTCTCTCGGCAATGCTTTGAGAGTCGGGTTCTTCCCCTTGACCTCCGGGAGGAGTGCTCTCCCCGTCCCGGAGCGGAGGTCCCCCCAACCCCGTCCCCAAGACTGGTGGTGGAGCAAGCCCCACCTAACGGCCCCAGTCGGCCGGGCGATTGGAATCAGGGCCGCCTACCCCTACCGGCGATTGGGCCCATCGGCCCTAAGGGAGTCGCCGGGCTCCCCTGCAGTGGAGGGACTTACGTCCCACTCTAGCAACCGCGGGGCTGCAGCCCACCGCGGTCCGGTTTTCTGTGGAGGTTTTCCTTCCCCGTTGCCGCAGTTCGCCAGTGATCCTCAGGTAGGGGCTTCCCTTTTGGCCGAAACCGAGAGGTACTGCCACCGAGCCTTCATCGGATCGCCGGTACCCCTCCACCACGGTAAGGTGGTTCTGGGCACCGGCACCCCCAGCGGTACGCTTCATCGATAGCTCAGGTAACACCCCTTGGTGGAACCTTCATCGCAGCGGGGCCTAAGTGCACAGCGGCCTTAGCCTAACGGATCAGGGGGCGTGGACCCCCAGCGTTGCCATAGCGGATCACCGGCGCGCCCCCCGTTGCCGACTATCACCGGCCACCGTGCACCCGGATATCCCGTTCTCCGAATGAATCACTGAGAAGTGTGACTCCAGTGCCT
>NW_022639652.1:286571-287103 GCF_010583005.1 Odontomachus brunneus
CCCCCGCGACTCTAGGCGACAAACCTTCCCAACGCGAGTACCCCCCCATTTTTCCCCCGGACCGACCCGCGTCCGCCCCCTCGCCCAAGATTCCGGACACCGGCACCCAACGCCCCCGGCGGTACGCCCATCGGCCGCTCCGGCCACACCCCTCGGTGCGCCTTCATCGCACCCGGGGTCTAGGCGCACAGGGACCTTAGCCTAACGGATCAAGGGGCGTGGACCCCCGGCGTTGCCATAACGGATCACCGGCGCGCCCCTCGTTGCCGACTATCACCAGTCCCCATGCGCCCGTGTTGCCCGGCCTCCGGACAGGATCACCAGGAAGCGCCAGACCAATGCCCTTTCCTCCAGGCGCCGCGGGCGGTGCCGTCTGGGAACGCAGTCGAGACCGCGCTCACAGCCGGCCCGCAGACCGTTTCGTCCTACATAGCGACTCTACCTCGCGCGAATACCCCCTACACTTCCCTGGGCCGCCCGGCATGACACATTGCCTACCGGTATAAGCCTCAGGGTTTTCCCCCGTCCCTAC
>NW_022639652.1:287317-288108 GCF_010583005.1 Odontomachus brunneus
AATAACCACGGCAAGGTGGTGGACACGGGGGGGTCATTAATTTGTCTTATTGCATATTTTTTATACTTCTTATACCGTTTTTTCGGAGAAAATACTTTTTTTAGATTTAATATTCGTACTTGTTTAATTTTATGTTTTTTTTTTTATTTTTTTAAATATTATATTCTTAAACGAAATATCATTTTTTTAAATGATGAAAATAAAACTTTTATTTCGTTCAAGGAAACCATGTCATTTGATGAAACAACACTATTGTTTTAAATAATATTTTTTAAAAGTTTCTCTCAAAATTTAGTAATTCGATTTGTTTAATTTAGATTTTCTTGGATTTTTTTTTGTTGGATTAATCATTATAACATTTTGTTAAAAATGTAAAAGTAATTATCACTGGTTCACTATATTATATCAATATTCATCGCATATCGAATGTTGCATTGTTTCAATATCTATCAACAAATTATCCAATAAACAAGTAAAAATTATATAACTATTATTTGGTGTTTGCTAGGTATGTTATAATATACTGTGAACACTATAAGAATACATTATATAAGCATGAATTGTAAGAACATCGTTGGAGTCATCAGAGTCACCGCGTGCGCGCTCGATCCGTCACGTTAGGCAACAGTTTAGTGCGGTCAGGACATGGATGGTGCCGGTGTTTTTCTACCGCTTGGGATCGAAATTATCGCAGGAGGATTCATGAAAGTTTGGAATGTGTTGACAACCTTCGTTATCTATCCACATAGAACAGTTACATCTAAATATATGTATATTTTAGAAGAGAGCTA
>NW_022639652.1:288118-288527 GCF_010583005.1 Odontomachus brunneus
GTTTAGTGCGGTCAGGACATGGATGGTGCCGGTGTTTTTCTACCGCTTGGGATCGAAATTATCGCAGGAGGATTCATGAAAGTTTGGAATGTGTTGACAACCTTCGTTATCTATCCACATAGAACAGTTACATCTAAATATATGTATATTTTAGAAGAGAGCTAGAGTTGATATGTATATATCTATTAGATGTTCGGAGTTGATCTGTTAAATATCTATATATGGTGAAAATGTCCGCCTTGTATACCGATACTGTATGTATAATAGAAGTGATGTGATAGATGTTAATATATCTATTAGATAGTTATTTACATATCTATTAGATATCTAATAGATATTTGTATCAACTTTAAACGAATATTATATATATATATATATATATATATATATATATATATATATATATATA
>NW_022639652.1:289492-293831 GCF_010583005.1 Odontomachus brunneus
TATATATATATATATATATAAAATGTTCTTGTTTTTAGTGGATATTTACGTAAATAGCTATCTAATAGATAGCTATTTACGTATAAACATCTATCACATCACTTCTATTATATTAGGACCTTAACTTAGTTTCCGCCCGCAAATGTTAGATGGCAATGCAAACAGTTCTAGTAGTCATTACTAACGAAACAGGTAGTTTGTGATTAATTTCGACATTTCTCGATAACATTCAGTCAGCATACACAATTATTTTCCTAAACAACAATTTCTTTTGCTTTGTGAAAAATGGAACGCGATAAAGTGTTTTTTCGACATGTGCTTTTGCACTATTTTGATTTGAAAAAAAGTGTAGCAGAAGTTCATCGATTACTTGAAGAAGGTTATGGTGATCGAGCTCCATCACATACAACATGTAAAGAGTGGTATAGACGATTCAAAAGTAATGATTTTGATGTCAATGACAAACCACGCTCAGGACAGCCAAAAAAATTCCAAGACGATGAATTGCTAGCATTATTGCATGAAAACTCGGCTCGAACGTTACAAGAACTTGGAAACGAGCTAGGAGTTACTGAAGCAGCTGTTTCCAAACGTTTACACGCCATGGGAAAGATCCAAAAGGAAGGAAGATGGGTACCACATGAATTGTCTGAAAGTGCCATTCACAACCGTTTCAATATCACGGTTTCGTTGCTTGCCAGGCAAAAAAAGAAGAGTTTTCTGTGGCGTATTGTGACTGGCGATGAAAAGTGGATCTACTACGACAATCCCAAACGCAAAAAATCATGGGTAGACCCAGGACAACCATCAACATCGCAGCCAAAACGGAACATCCACGGTCATAAGGTAATGCTTTGCATTTGGTGGGATCAGCAAGGAGTGCTGTACTACGAACTGCTGAAACCAAACGAAACTGTTACTGCCGATGTCTACAAATGTCAATTGAACAAATTGAATGATGAGCTGTTGCGAAAAAGACCAGCAATAGCGAGTAACAGGCGCAAAGTTATTCTCTTACACGATAACGCTCGGCCACACACTGGAAAAACCGTCAAAGAAACACTGACGCAGCTCGAATGGGAAACTCTTCCTCACCCAGCGTACTCACCAGACATAGCGCCTTCTGATTACCACTTGTTCAGATCGATGCAGCACGGCTTGAGTGGTACACGCTTCCGAAATGTTGAAGAAGTGCGAGAATGGGTGGACGAATGGATTGCTTCGAAACAAACATCGTTTTATCGAGATGGTATCGCCCAGTTGCCAGAAAGATGGCAAAAAGTTGTAGAAAGTGATGGAAAATACTTTCATTGAAATAATTTAAATAAATTTTTTACAATAAATGCTTTTTCTCAGTATTTTTTGGGCGGAAACTAAGTTAAGGTCCTAATACATACAGTATCTATATACAAGGCGGACATTTTCACCATATATAGATATTTAACAGATCATCTAATAGATATATACATATCAACTCTAGCTCTCTAATATACATATATTAGATGTAATGTTCTATGTGGGGATCATCCTCCGATCTTGCCTTAGTTGGCTGGATCATATTCCGACCTTGTCTTTGGGTGTCTATTACTTCTTACTGTAAAATACTCAATAACTTTGAAACGGCTGACCCAAAATGAATAAAATTATAGTGTTTTGAAAAGGTATTGAGAAGGACTATAAGAATATGCAATAAAAAATAGTGTTCCATTTAAAAAATTCAAGGTGACTTTGACTTCACGACGCCAGTCAGGGTCAAACTGATGAGACTATTGAATAGACTTTTTTAAATCCTACAACTTTTATTTGAAACATTTTTCTAAAAAACTTATATTTTTTGAGATTTTTCAGGGTTTCCATACTTTTTCCTCACCCTGTATATCTGTCGCACATAGTGACTTATATGTCGACATTAACATTGACTCATCGCCGATACATAAAAGTTCGCGCATTCACCGAGGTCGAACAGCGAAACTGCACGTTTGTTTACGGGACATAAAGCATTCAGGCCGCGATATATGGATTAACGCGCATGGTTATAAAAATAATTAGCGTCCCGCCGATAAGCACGGTAGAGGAAATAGATAAATATTGCTCGGTACCGTAAAAGAAATTCATTGTAACTTTGCATCGTTTTCGTCGTCATCGTTCTCATCGTACGCAACTCGAACGACGAATTAATAGAAGCAGATTTTCGATAGCATCTGGTATACACCAATATCTTTATTTAGCGAGAGAAGCGAGATCACTTTAGGACTTCAATTGGCTCTAGATACGCGCGCATCTGTTGTTGATTCTGTTCTTCGTGAGTACCGTCTCAGCACGTGCTGAGGCACGAGATAGCAGGGATATCGATGAGGTAGTTACATTTCTTATTTTCGCAAAATTGCAATGCGAATTCCTTAAAATTATACGCAATTATTGTCGAAATTGCATATAATATTAGAAAAATTCGGTAAGGACTAAAAATGGAGCGGCTGATAATATTCTAAGCGTGTGTGTAACATTATTGTTGAAATTTTGTAATCTTCAAAATTTACGAGTTTCAAAAAATGGCAACTTATAGCAGAATTATTTTTAATCGTGGAGCACATAATTACATAATTCGCGTTTACTAAGTTGTTTATTTGAGTTAAATCTATCCAATTAGAAATTTATTTCATGGTCTTGATCAATTCAATTTCAATCAGTTATCCGTTTTATATAAAATAATATTGTGTACAGCGTGTCTGACAATGAGCATTCCATATCTCATATACATGTAGATTAGGTGAACATAAAATTCTTCTACCATTCTGCTTGTTGTGTAATACGTAATGAAAAGAGTACTATGTATTATGTACAAGTGTATACATTATTTTTACGCAGCAACTATATCCAACGAAGCTTCGGGCAACCTCGTCGCGATAGTTATAATACAACGTCTGACGTCCAAGCCGCAGATCTTTGACATCGGTTTAAATCATTACGCCTACCGTTTTATTCCCATCAGTAGTCAACAAGTAGTTTGTTTAAAAAATAATACGGCGCAGGCAATTTTGAAGAAACCAACATTCGACAACGACCAACAATTGCCGGGTAGATTTTTAAATCCATTCCGATCGTCGATGTTATCAAGGAGGAAAACAAATACGGCAATACGGGCGATAAGTTCGTCGAAATCGATACAGTGATTGTCAACATTTATGAGAATTTAAGTAACTTCTTAAACACGGTGGTGGACATAAGTGTATCATAAGATAAATGATATCATCGTCAGCATGGTACAAATATTACTCCTCATAAGAGTTAGGAAATAATGCGTTACTATTCTGTAACGCTTACTGTAACACTATTACTGTTACATTACTTTTCTTCAATAACGATCGTTACATTTTCCTATTTATAACAATACGGTAACGTCGGCAAAAGCCGACTAGATTTTGTAATCTTTTTTAAGAAAAGAGAAATATGGTGAGTTTATATTTAAGGAACATAGGAACCAATTAAAAAAAGTTTATTATAGTACTTTAAAGGAAATTAAATTGTTCCAGCATGTAAAAATAGTGCATCTTTATATAAGAAAATTAAATTAAATAACATAAACAACAATTTTACGCTTTATACAAAAATAAGCATAGAAAGAAGAAGCACAAACAATCGGATAAGACACATACATCCGCAAACTTTAAAACTTTAATAACTGTCCTCGTGTTTGTTCAGTTAACGGTTTCGTCAAAATTCAAAACTCTTTATAATTCTTCAAAATTCATATTAATTAAATATTCTAAAATAACTTGGAAAACTATTGAAATATACAAAGTATATTGAAATATACAATATATACAAAAAAACAAGTTTTCCTACCTAAAGATATATACTGTGTCCAAAAAGTAAGGTGACATTGCATTTATTTCGAAAATTCTTTATTTATTCTTGCAAATCAATTTCGTCCCCTTCAAAGTAATCCCCCCCTAATATAATACACTTATTCCAACGGATTTTCCAATCTTCGAAACAGTTGTAATAATCGATTTCAGGAATGGCCTTTAGCTCCTTCTTCGCAGCGGCTTGAATCTCTTCTATCGACTCGAAACGGTGTCCCCAGAGCGGCCGCTTGAGTTTGCTGAATAGCCAGAAGTCGCATGGAGCCAAATCAGGTGAATACGGTGGTTGTGGAACGATATTAGTCGAGTTTTTGGCTAAAAAATCACGAATAATCAGCGCAGTGTGTGACGGTGCATTATCGTCACACAGTTAGCCGCTGCGAAGAAGGAGCTAAAGGCCATTCCTGAAATCGATTATTACAACTGTTTCGAAGATTGGAAAATCCGTTGGAATAAGTGTATTATATCAGGGGGGG
>NW_022639652.1:299395-304530 GCF_010583005.1 Odontomachus brunneus
TCATCAGAAATGTCTCTAATGGTTAAACGACGGTTTTCCAACACCAAATCTTTAATTTTTTGGACGTGAGCTTCGTCGGTTGCGGTTGATGGTCGCCCAGAACGCTCCTCGTCTTCAACACGTTCTCGACCTTCATGGAAGTCTTTGTACCACTTGTAAACATTTTTTTTCGACATAACCTTATCGCCAAAGGCATTCTGCAGCATCCGCAACGATTCTGCAGCAGAAATTTGATTCCGCAAACAAAATTTAATACAAATTCTTTGCTCAACAAATGTAGACATGGCAAAAAACGAGAAATTCACTTTTAGCAGCTCACAAAACAATGCGTATCTCAAACACTAATGGATATTTTGACGTGTTACTTCTCTTGGATGTCAAAGACAGTCCTACCAACCTAAAAAAAATTTTATTCCTCCAAATCCGTGCGCGTGGGAGATTTAAAATGCAATGTCACCTTACTTTCTGGACACAGTATTTTTCTGTGTCCAAGTGAACAGACAAGCAATTCCACGGTGTCCAGGTGAACGGTGTACAAATGAACAGCACGCATCGTTCTGTGTCCAAGTGAACAGTGGGCAACTGAACGGTGTCCAAGTGAACGGTGTCCAAGTGAACGGTGTCCAAATGAACGGTGTCCAAGTGAACGGTGTCCAAGTGAACAGTGAGCATCCTTCTGTGTCCAAGTGAACAGTGGGCACTTGAACTGTGTCCAACTGAACGGTGTCCAAATGAACGGTGTGTAACTGAACGTCGTGCATTTTCTTTCGTGTCCAAAAACAACGGTGCCCAAAATTTTCGTGTCCAAACACACCGTGTCCAATTGAACCGTGTGTCAAGTGCCGTGTCTATTTGCACCGTGTCCATTTGCAACGTGTCCAATTGTACTGTGTCCAACTGAATGCCACTCGCCGCGACCACCATGTAGTACCGAAATGCTTTCAATTAAAAAACCCATTTCCATCTTCTAACCAAGCCAAAGGCATTCTACGACAAGCGTCGTTGAGGTTAGTCAAAGACCGAATCTCAGCCACCAAGAAGAACTTGGCTGAGATATCCCAAAAACTATTAAAATTACATCTCTCTCTTGCAAAATCGTTGGAGCCTGAGCTGTGGCTGACACTGGATCGAGTTACTCACGAACAAGCTGTTCACTCAGCTGAGGCAAGAACACAAAAACAGAAGAGCAAGTATGATAAGATCAATCCACAGACTCAAATGCCAGTTCTCACACATACAGTTAAGAATCTTAGCGATCAAGACCTATCACCATCCGAAGTTGCTGTTCTAGCTAAGGGACACAATTTTGCTGTCACTCCTTCTAGTATCCCTACGGAAGAAATCATCAGCCAAATTGAAACGGCTATTTTCCACCTTCCTTTAGAGGCAAGCAATGACATCAGAAATCGAACAACCAACATCCTACGCAAAGCCAAACTTCCCAAACAAAATATAAACAAAGAAGAACGCCGAGCTCTCCACGGTCTGAAACAAAACAACAAGATCCTAATTTTACCAGCAGACAAAGGGAACGCTACTGTAGTTATGAACAGGGAAGACTATTGCAGTAAAATCAACAGTTTACTCTCAGACCAAAAAGTCTACAGGAAACTCAAACGCAACCCAACATCCAGCATAGAGAAGAAAACATCTTCTCTTCTGAAAAATGCAGGTCTCCCTCTTCAAACTATCAAGTATTTAACCCCTCAAGATTCTTCAGCACCTAGACTCTACGGTCTTCCAAAAATCCACAAGGAATCAGTGCCCTTACGCCCCATTGTCAGCAATATTGGGGGACCTACCTACCAGTTAGCCCGCTATCTCACCAAACCCCTCCAGAAACTTACTGGTCTCAATGATTCCCATATCAAGAATTCAACAGATTTCGTGAGTAAGATCACAAAAATCAAGATGAATACTAATGATATCCTGGTGAGTTTTGATGTAGTCTCACTGTTTACCAATGTTCCAGTCCAGGATACTTTGAACATCATCAAGAATTCCGAGGAAATTCCTGCCAACCTCTTCCCACTAATAGAACACTGCTTAACTTCAACCTATTTTCAGTTCCAAGGAGAGTTTTTCGAACAAACCTCTGGAGCGGCGATGGGATCTCCTATATCTCCTATCATTGCAAACATCTTTATGGAACACTTTGAGAATAAAGTTTTGAGGAACGCACCACTGAAACCATCCACATGGTTTCGGTATGTGGACGATACTTTCGTAATTTGGAATCATGGCAGGGAAACTCTTTCTCAGTTTCTCGGGTTTCTCAATTCACAACATCCCAGTATTCAGTTCACAATGGAAGTGGAACAAAATAATCAAATACCCTTCCTGGATGTGCTAGTCCAAAAGAACCAAGATGGCACCTTAGGTCACCAGGTCTACCGAAAACCAACACACACGGACCGATATCTACATGCAACCTCTCATCATCATCCCTCGCAAAAGAATTCTGTCATAAGTTCATTGGTTTACAGAGCGCTCACAATTTCGGAACCATATTCTCTGAATGGAGAACTAGAACACCTCAGTACAGCCTTAACTAAAAATGGATACAACAGCAAAAACATCTCGCAAATAATAAAAAACCAGAAGAACAGAATTGTCAGTCCTAAAAACACTGACACACTAGATGAAGAGAGAGAAAAGAGAAAGACGGCTGTCCTTCCATATCTGCAAGGCATAACAGAACCTATCAGCAGGATTTTAGGTAAACACAAAATCAAAGTAATCTTCAAACTCCATAGAAAGCTTTTCCATTTACTCCCAAATCCGAAGGATCAGAAATCATGCCTAGAAACATCAGGTGTATATAAGATCCTTTGCTCTTGTAGTAAAGTTTATATAGGAGAAACCGGGAGGAAGATCAGTACGCGAATCAAGGAACACCAGCGATGTACCAAGTATGGTCACTTTACTCAATCAGCCCTAGCTGAACACTGGATGGAGACTGGACACTCCGTACAATATGAAAAAGCCACCAGATTGGCTCCCTCACAGAGTTATTTTGCCAGAAAACATCGTGAAGGTCTAGAAATTTTGAAACATCCCAACAACCTCAACCGAGACAAAGGTATGCAAGTAAACTCTATTTGGCATACTGCCTTCCCGGCTTTTAATTGACCAGCTGATCAATTAAAATACGCTGATTGGCTGGATTTAAGCCTCGTCCCCTACTCCCTAAACACCATCTACACAAGGGGGGAGGGGGACATATAAGGACTACCTTTACCCAAGGGAGCTCAGTATCAGAGTTCTCAGCCCTGATGATGCAAACTGCAACGTTTGCGAAACGTCGGCATATCGCTGATTCAAGACACGGCTCCATTCTGGAAGCTATACCTAGACATTGTATCAATGGCCGTGAAAGCCTCAAATCTAGTACTCAAATTATCAATGATTCACTCAGCTGACAAAGTAGCCAACATGAGAAATAAAATAGCATGTTATTAAAAGTTGAATAATAATTCTCTTGTATGTGTTTTCTTATCAAAAATTATTATTTAAAATTGTTATATGTAGTCAAATATTAATTGTTCTATTAATATATACAATTAATATATACAAGATTAATAATCTTTTTTATTATTCCTAATAAGTGACGAATTACGTAATTATAAATTACTGCAGACAATTCTGTCGGTTAATTGTCAATTAATTTAATAAAAATTCTGACGAAAAGTACCCAGAATATACATGAATGTACATGAATACACAATCGAACAGCGAATTTTCATAAATTGAAGAAAATATTGTATATTGTTCAAAATTATTTTATTTTAAATATCCGAAACACTTGTTATTACATAATGAACGGCATGTGTACGAATGTGTGCAAAGTAATATGCATGAAAAATTAACTTTAATTAAGCATTTAAAAACAATGACTGAATATTTCGGTACAATTTTCAGAACATAATAAAATACAGGAGCCCATTTACAAAGGAATTTGCAGTCTCAAACAATCTCAAGTGGCTGGTAGTTTACTAAAATATCTGTTTTGAATTGTTTTATCGGTGCATTGAGTTTATTTGTAACAAAGAAGGATATCATAAAGAAAAGACGAATTGTATCGTACAGAATATTTGTCTGTTTTGATATATAACGATGCAGATACGTATTGTGCTTTTATTGCTGATCTTCAGTGGGAGTGTTTTTGGAAGAGTAGCCTGGAATTCAGTATGTATACGCTGATACATCTTAATAGTTTTAATATTTTTAACTTTACTATATACATAATTTTTCTATCGCATTAATAGTACAGTATCCTTAATGAAAATATTCTGACTGAAAATATGTCGTTTCTCTGAAAAATTGAATTTTTCAATAAATTATAACTGTTTCTAACTTGTTTAGGAAAATTAATTGTATCTTTTACGAAATTATCAAACTTTCCGTTTAGTTTTAATCAAAATAACGAAATTTTGCAAAAAACTTTGAACTTCTGTTCAGATATTACTTACTTAGGAAACAGTAGTTTTAATAAATTTTCATAATAATATAAATCTTCCTATAGAATTATAAAAAAATATTGCAGGTTTGTAAAAATTTTATTCTTCTACTAACATTAAATCTTTCCTATAATTTCTTGTGTTTATAAATTAATCAGAATATTTCATGTTGATGTTAAATTTTTAATATAATTTTTAATACAAAATATTTTCTAAAAAAATCGAAATTTTAATTTACGTAAATACATGTAAATAAAATTTAAATCACGTAAAAATTTCTTCTTTTCTAAATTATATATAAGAAAGTGTTGCTGTTTGTATATTAAATTTTTTATAATTTCTACAAGAGTTACTCACAACATTTATTTTTATTATAGATGTTTCGTCCTAAACGTGATAATAGTTTAAATTCATTGGGTTTTGAAATACATAAGCAAGAAAAGGTATGTACATACCGAACAGTAACAAATCATAATTATTTTGATACGTTTTATTTTTCTACGACTAATTTTTTTATCATCGTATTAGCGAAAAGCCGACGAAAATATTACAAGTGCTACCACAGCGACAGTAAGTGATAAAGTAATAATAAACATACTCGTAATTGCTCTTTCCTTGCTTCCATTTACAATATATATATATATATATATATATATATATATATATATATATATA